>NC_061069.1:4285259-4469533 GCF_021917145.1 Hypomesus transpacificus
AGAATTGTAAAATGTGAGAAGCGTAAAGCTTGCTTACGATGGTCCGAATCCTGCCTCTCTCAACAAAAAATCTTTAATATGCTCCAAGTTGACCTGATCAGGAACATCTCCCAGTTTCTTGAGGATCAAGAACTGTCGCATGATAGTGTACTGCAAGATACATACTGAATTTACTGGTCTATGGGGATATACGTATGTAGTGATTATCATGCTACCAGTCCAATAGTACAATATTACCTGTCCTGTACACAAATCCATTGTAAGATTCATCATCAAGCAGATGACTATTGCCCTAGAGAATGAGATAATAATGTTTTGAATCAACAGAAACATTAAACATTATTAGATCAGATGTAGGCCTAGAAATAAACATTTTGACGATTTGAAAACTAGGCTATCTGTAATATTACGGAAATCCAATGTAGGCCTAGACCAACCGACCACGCAGGTTATGGTAAGCATGATAGAGAAAGGTTGGAGCCTACCAAGCCTAAAATATTACGAACCGGCTCGAAATACCTCAATTTAAAAGTCTTAAATAAATGTGTGTGAAGCCAGAGTAGTCATAAGGGCGAAACCTACAATAGTCGACGGGTGAGACATAGTTCGTTTTGTTAAGCTGCCACATTATCTGTTTTGAATTTTCCTTTGACAAATGAGACCGCGCAACAACATAACGCAGTATTCAGTGTTACATGATTTGACTAATGAGAGTAGGCTACTTACCTCACACTAAGAAGCAAACGGAACCGTTGATTGGGGTTACTTTTTTCGATTAAATACAGTTAGTGCACTAAGTATGTCGTGTAGTGGTGTTGATTTGCCAGTGAATGATTATACCGCCTGTATCAAAGTTCTAGATGAAGTTTTTGGAATGTTGAGTAACATTGTGACACTTTTATTATCAGGGTTCTAAGTGGCGTGAGATTACCATACCTCTGTTTGTGTGTGTGTGTGTGTGTGTGTGTGGGGGGGGGGCTTATGATTGGCTGGTAGTTGCCATTTAATTAATTATAAATAGCAGGACAAGTTATTCCTTACTTCTGCAAGATAGTAAGGAATGGTTGAAATGTGTGAGTCTCACGGCGAATGCGTGAGACTTGAGAGCCCTGCTAATAAACCTGGTACTTGGATTCTACATTATCTGTCCAGAGCCAGTACATACAGAGCCAGAAGCCAGAATAAACATTTACATGATCTACTTCACTGATGAAGATGTTCAGCTTTGAAAGACTAGTTGCATTTATGTGATCAAATGTATTTCACAATGACTGAAGTATTTTTGATGATGCTCATTAGACCTGATGATAATTGACCTATGCAATTGTAAAGCTCTCGTAAGTCGCTTTGGATAAAAGTGTCTGCTAAATGACTAAATGTAAATGTAAATGATGAATATGATCAAACATTTAACAAACTCCCTAAACCCACCTACTTGTTTAGATCACTGTACATGACAAACATATTTATATAGCTCGAATTGTGTAAAGTGTAAAAAGTTACATCAAACTTGGTCAGTGTTTTTGTGGTTCATATACTTTTGTATTTCCAACTTTTGTCTGTAGAGGGTGCCGTTTCTCAGTCAAAAATGCAGGCACACACACTTTTAAATATTCTTTCCTGTCAAGCTCTGTGACCTGACTGAATGAACTCATTAGAGGCATATGTGTTTACAACAGTACATGTGTCTGAGAGAGAGACAGAAACAGAGGGAGAGAGAAAAAGAGTGTGTGCAGTGTAGCATGATCAGGGGTGTCCCCTTCTGACTGACACATCCTTTTTCCCCCAAGTGAACATTGGCAAAGGAGACAAGTAACTGGCGCCAGCCATCAAATCACCCCCTGCCCCCTGACTGATCCCCAATTATGTCAAGAGGAAAAAATGGTGTCCCTTTGAAAAGCGTTCTTAATCAAACCCAATTAATTCCGCTCATTTCCCTTATTATTTCCACCATGGAAAACGTCCTCCCAGTCAGCCTGCTAACTGCAGCACAGGCCCTAACCAAGGGCATGCTTCACCAAACAAAATAACAGATAATGTGGTAATTAGTAAGTAGTTAAGGGTGTTTCTCTTCCAAATTCTGAGGCCGACCTTTATGTTGAACAACTGCCAAATGATCCCCCCCTACACCAGGTGTTTTTTGAAAGTTTGGTCAAGTTAACAAATGCTAAACACAGAAACAGCAATATGACAATCAGAAATGACTAAAACAGTAAGAAAACAACTCATCAATTAACTTCTATATAGAACCTTCTGCACTTTTCCTGTTCCAGATTCTCCTCATGCTTAGTTTATGTGTTTAACCGATAAGCATGCTCTCAAATGGTTTTGGCAAATACATGAATGATCAATAATGGAACATTTAAGCCATGTGGTCTGTTGGTGCCTCAGTCCTAAGTCTGTCTATCATTCACGCTCCATACTCGATCACACCAGGCTATTAGCCAGTCACGGCCTCACCTATAAGCTCCCCAAGACCTCTCCCTGACCTGCTGTGTGTGTGTGTGACAGGTCCTTCTTATTAGTAACAACTGGGACAAGATGTCCAAATTCTCAGGATAGTCAGACAGGTGGTAAGTCCAAATTCAATATCTCAGTTCCATATCATCCTACAGCATTGATCACTTTGGCATGTCGTTGACCCAGATGGGGTCCTCCAAGTGTCCCATCTGCCCTCATACACACACACACACACACACACACACACACACACACATACGCACACACACACACAATGCACAGAGGATTGGCTGGCCCACACAGGACACTTTAGTGCGTCCTAAGGGCAATTAGAAGGCCAGGCCAGGCCTGTGTTCAGGGCCTTCTGACACCCCTGGTGAGGCCTGATGGAGTGGAGCCTCATCTGCCTAACAGCCTGGCAGGACTCCACAAGCCTGGAGGAACACAGGGCCCAGGAACAACAGGTCACCCCCAGATCTCTCTCTGTGAGCGCTTACATTGGCCCATTGTACGCCGGTTCTCATTAACAGCATTAAGTCATCTCGTGGGTCAGTAATGCATAGTGCTCAGAGGGAAACTTACAAGCATTAACGATCTTAGTGTTTCTATTGTATTTTTATTACCATTTGCACATGGAACATGGAAGTGTACAGCATTCTGTTGGTTTGTGATAACACAGGAATTGCATAACAAACAACTAAACATAGAAATACTTTCAATAATATAACACAGTGTACAAAGATTGACTTATTTTCTCAACAAAGTCAATCAATTGAAAAAACATTATTTTTTCGTTGTTTATTAAATATTTTCTCACCCACCCTAAATCATCTTTTTTTATTTTAATTCTTTGGCTTTTTGATACACTGGAGTGAACCTGAAACAAAAAGAATGTAGAATATTGATGCTATTGTTATTTAGATCTAAACTGTCACCATTTAAGAATGGAGAGAAATGCTTAATTGTAGAACTGCAGTTAAGTGTATTGTTTATAGAATGAGATTTTAACATATTCGTAGAGACTGTAGAAAGATACAAAAATGCAAGTTTTGTGAAGGAAACTATTGAGGTAACATGTACATGTATCTTAGGAATTCTCTATTCAGTTTTGACAAATGATGTTATGTTTTAAGGTCTAACCCCAAAGGTCTGTCATTTTTTACGCCTGTTAGAGCCTTTGACCATTTTCTTTCAACAAATATAGACAAAGGAATATAATCAATAGTGCTAAACAATGAATCGACCCAGTTCAGTGACACATCAGGCTGCTACACATAACCCCCCCCCCCCCCTCCACACACACACACACACACACACACACACACACACACACACACACACACACACACACACACACACACACACACACACACACATACACAGTGAACACCATCTGACTTTGAACTCAACATCAACAACCGCCACATTCTTTGAGTCTCGTAACAAAAAAAAACATTTGTAAAGAACATGCCCGTGTCTATTTATTTCTTCACAACAAACACAGAATTTACTAAAACAAATCAACTTGCCTGTTTGGAAAACCTTTTAAACGATGCACTGAACATCAATTCTGACTGATCTGGATCTGTATTGTAAGGACATACAAGTGTGCATAAGAAGCTGTTGCATGATGCATTACATCATATCAGCCAAAAAGTAACACCTCTTAGCAAAGGAGTGGGAACCCATTGACTAAATTGCATCTGAGTGCAGCTGCCTGTAAATGGTGTCAATAAACCAGTAATTTTCATGGCTTCAGTTAGGTGTTCAGAGGTATCCTTGTCTTCCTAACTTAGCTGGCATGACAGATGACAGATGCCTTTCATCGAGCATGGACATGCTTGGCACCATCTCTACCATATTCATCAACTAGATGCGATTACTTAAATTTGGCTTCACTTCCTTGAAAAAGATGAGTTGTAATGTTAAAATGTTATTTGTTTTGCTCTGCAGAGATTTCCTACATAAAATTGTGGGTGACACTTTGTCAGTGATGTGTTCTTAAAAAAAAAAACTTTTTGTCTTACAGTAAAAAATGGAGCAAGAGTGTAAATCATTTTTAGAATAAAACAACAGGAAAATTATAGTTTCACTGGCCCTTCATGAAACAAAACATCCATGTCCTTTATACGCACAGTCAGACCCAAGACAAAAAAAATAAAGGTGTCCTCATCTCCCAGATTCATCCAATGAGCTTTCAGTGTGCTTTGCATCCTCCATTGGAACATGAGATTCAGGGGCCGTTTGTAAACATACATTCACTTGTATCACTGTTAACATCCTCACAGTGTCTCCATGATATATCCTTCTGCCTGGCTTAAGCCATTCATTCACATATGTTGCCATGTTTTATCCATGGATTGAATGTGCTCTTTGGCCTTCATCCGCAATGCTGCAATGCTGGAGCTCCTCTGGTCCACGTCCTCCATGGGGAACTTATCACTGAAGTTGGAGGGGCATTGATAGGGTGGAGGGGGCATGGATTGCATACCTTGGACCATGCCCGGGGGTGTATTGAGGAAGCCATGGCTGGTGTAGGTAGGTTGTAGACCCTGCCCAGGCCCCATGAACCCTTGTATACTGTGCATGGGGGGGCCGCTGGGCATTGGCGAGGTCAACCAGGGATCCAGGGGTAGGGGGTTGCTCATCGGGCCTACATTGGAGGACATGGGGGGTCGATTGAAAGACATCATTGGCGAGTCGTGGAGCTTCATGCTGCTAGTGTCCATCTTCTCCTGACGTCGCCATTTGGCCCTGCGGTTCTGGAACCACACCTAGGGAAGATCGTCATGGAGCGTATCCGATGCATTAGCAAGTGGATTCCACAAAAAAATCCATACCACCAAAACACAGAGCTTTACAGACTACATATTATGTGACCGATATTTAGGCTAGTTATTGGATAATGAAAGCCTCATACCTGCACACGGACCTCTGGCAGGTTGACCTTCATGGCCAGCTCCTCACGGCTGTATACGTCAGGGTAGTGGGATTTCTCGAATGCTCGCTCCAGCTCATGGAGCTGGTACGTGGTGAAGGTGGTGCGGTTCCGTCTGTGCTTCTTCTTGGGATTGTCTTCCTCGGCCGGCTCTGGAGACTTACAGTCGCTGTCCACCTCTCTCTGCAGGTCACTCATTTCTCCCTCACACTTGTCACGGGAGAAAAGGCTCGACTCTGGTGGGAGAAAGTGAAACGGGTCCCATTCAAATTGGACAACTACCATATCTGCTGCTATTGTGTTGAAAACAAATTAACTGCTTCAGTTGCTAAGGAAGCCAACATTAAAGACATTGGCAAGAGACATAATGAAAGTAGGAACTTATGCTAGCAAAGTTTGGTAGGGTGCTACACACCAGTTAGTCAATGAAGTTATAACTTTTCAGCACATCGGACAGCGCCTGCTAAATGCAAACAACTTCAAACAGTAAATTGTTCAGCTCAAATATTGGTCAAATTTCTCATTCTTAACTTTAAAAAGAAACACAAGATAGATTGTCTTAAGATACAAACCTGCAGTTGCACTTATTTCAAGAAATTCTAAAATGTTAGTCAATACTTTTCCATTTAATCAGTCTCATTTGTGAAAGTTAACACACGATGCAGCCCAGCTCCTTCTATACTGGCAGACGTCTTTCTCTGCGTTCTGGGATGTTGGTAATCTCACAGACACAGTGCTGCCTGCAATCCTCAAAGTCTCCACATTGCAAACCTTAATCTAGCCAAGTACGTTGGGTAAAGTCTATCCAGCCTGACTTTTCTAGGAAGGATTGAAGTGTAAATGATCCACGTGTGCCTTGTTAATTAATTTGGAATTATCCAATCACTGGCTTTGGAGTGAATAAGTAAACATGCATCGCAATTGCTCAAGTAATACAGCCATTTCTTCTTTGCCTCTGATCATTTATTAAACATGAATCCCACAATAACCTTGACCCGTATAATACTATCATATAGTATAGTATAATATGGATTGATGCAATGGAAATCCCTGACCTGGTTCTAATACTAACATTTGGCACTCCTACCAAACCAAGACTAAACTCGCAAACTTGTCTTTGAAACTGAGCAACTCATATTACAATGCCAAACATCAGACACTCAACATTCCAAATTGTGTTGTTTCTGAATGAATGAATCATGATTGGAGGACTCACCATGAAAGGTTAACTGCTGTGTGCTATCGACCAGGCTGGGAAGATGTCCGTAGGGATTGGACGGGACCTGCTTTCCCTGGTCCTCCAGCTTCCCATTGTCCACTTTTTGGCCCCCTACATCCCCCACAGTGTTGAGTAAAGGGTCCTGGTCCTTATTGAAGCCCAGGATGACATCAATGCTGTGAACACGGCCTCCTCCACTGGACGCCCCTCCTTTTACCATGTCATAATTGTCTGGTGACAGGCAGCCATCATCCACCATTCCCATGGTATCCATTGACAAATGCATCCAAACCCTATTGGTTTCTCTCTCACACGCTCTCTCTCTTCTTTCAGCGAAAACCCCACCAGGTACAACACGTGATAGCAACTGACCAAGTGGTCACTCCTTACATTCGTAGGGATTAGGAAAGAGCATGAGAGGGGAGGGTTGTAGGTTTGAGTCTCTCGGCAACCCCACTTGTAGAGATTAATGTCCAGTCTGTAAAATGAAGAGAGAAAGAAAATGAGATCATCACTTTCTCCCAATTATTGCCTAAACTCTCTCTGTTCAAATTGAGTTATGGTGTTGCAACAAAACTGGTTCCCAGTTTTCAATGCCTCAAAAATATGATAATACCATCAAATCTTCCTGAAAATGGTATCTAATTACATCTAGACAAGATGCATGCATTGCACAGCCACTTTTTTAACTAAGAGTTTTTTATTTTTTACTCTTTAGGCAAAAATAATAAAATGACTGAATTTAAGTCAAGATCTGCATGTATATTACAAAGGATCTTGTATGATATAAGATTTTCTTGAAATCATGCATCTCATTCTTACTATGGAAACACAAAGAAATAAATCAATATAACGTTTTCTAGTTTGAATCGACAATATTTTAAACATAAATTCCTACTGTGACTCCAATTTACACATTACTTTACTTACTAATATTTATTAAATATAAATTCAAATTCAGCAGCATTTAAAGCTGAAACTAGCTGTTCCTATTGATTAATATGTTAATCAAAAAAGGGGAAAGACTTTTTGACTCCTGATTAAGGAGATGAAATGAAACCCAGATCAAATGAAACCCTTCAATTAACCCCACAACTTTTAGCAACTTCTGGATCAAAACAAACCAAAGATAAAGGTCTAGAAAATACAATAATTTGCATGACACTTTACAACTAAAATAGCCTACTTAATTTGAATGTGATGAACATTTTAATATGGATGAACGTATTCCTACCTCTTTTAAGATTGCTTAAGGCTATATACCGCACACATGTTGCTTCTATCCCTGAAGTAGGCGAATGACAGCGAAGACACTTCCGCTCAGCATATACTCCTCTCTCAGGCTATAAGTCCTTGAAATCCTAAGCACACAAGTGAGCAAAGCAACAAC
The DNA here is from genome assembly GCF_021917145.1 of Hypomesus transpacificus. Classification (NCBI taxonomy): domain Eukaryota; kingdom Metazoa; phylum Chordata; class Actinopteri; order Osmeriformes; family Osmeridae; genus Hypomesus; species Hypomesus transpacificus. Next base: position 4,293,267 of record NC_061069.1, read on the forward strand.
AACTGAAACTAAAACTAAACTGTAACAGGAAAATGAATGTTCTCTCTCTTGAATAAACCCTTCTTTAATTGTGCAGAGCACAGGGGCTTGTAAAAGAATTGAAGTAAAAAGAAAGGATTTAAGAGGTTTAATAATTGGAATCCTTCCCCTTTAAGAGTGATTGACAGTTGTTTTCTGGTCAAGTAATTGCTCCAAATGTGGCCTGCATTCAGCCCACAGAGGGAGGCCATTGCTAATGAAGCCTTGACAAAACTTTCTTTCAAAAAACTATTGTCTAAAAGATAATGGCTTTCACTTAGAGTTTTTGCTAATCCCTTCATTATAGACAATATACGAGAGAAAAGACACAAGAGATTGGCTTTAGCTAAACACTAAAGGTTGCACACACTGAAGTGTTCACGAAACATCTGAATTCAAGTCCTTTTGAAATGTAAGTGGGAGAGAACTGTGAAATCGCAATGAAATATGTGAATGTACTGTATGTTTAAAGGATTATAATATGCTGTAGAACGTTGATATCCTTGGAAATATGTTAATTAAATGTGTGCTACTTTTCCATTTTGGTTTTCCATTTTATTCATTTTTTGTTATTTCACAAATAAAAACTGACAAAGTAACAAACAAAAGTTTGTTGACTATTGTCAATATACTAATATTACAAACAATTAAGATGGTCACCTAATAGAATGTCAAGGCTGTGAATCCAATTTGTATTTACAGATTTAACTCTGAAAACATGTAAACAGATAAAGTAATTATTTAAATCCAGACAATTACTCCACTAGGTCCATTGAATCATTATGCCTGAAACATGTTAAGTAGGTCACACCAGGTGTGTCATCAATTGTTGGATGCATAAGGGGTAATATGCATTCTTTCAACAACAAAGCTATGCAGATCCAGGAATTCCATATTTACACAATACTATTTATTTCTCACATGACACCTGTTGACGCGTTTGACATTGATATGACGCTTCTCCTAAGACACTGCACGGTAATCTCTCTATATCAGTCCAGGGCTTGGATTGACTCCTTGGCACAGGTTGAATGGACAGGCCCATTTTCTACTGACTAGATACGTTTCCCTGCGGACAGCTGGCCAACCCAAAGCTAGGGAAGCTAAGTGTCACAGAGATCAACCCTCACCTTAATGAGCCTAAAGACTTCACTGGAGATTTCCTCTGACCTCATCTGTCTAAAGATAAGTTAAGGTAGCTCCTGAGTTTCAGAAACAGCCTCACGGGAAAGGTATGAACAGGGTTGGGTGACATTTGACATTTTGACTGATATTGACTAATTGAATATCTTAAATGTCATTATATGTATTGGACTTCTGAATGATTGGACTTGATATTGAGCAAATGTAACCCAACCACGTGGCAAGTAATTCATGGCATGCTAGAAATTCCTTTGGGCAAATAATCTGATTCAGTTTCTCACTTTGTACATCATGGCAAATAGCCATGATTTATTAAAACAATACATCCAGAGCCTTCAGAGAAAGTAAAGGCAAAACAATCCTCCATGATGTGTACAACAACATCAGCTCTTCAAGAATCAAAAGCTTTGCTAAAGCTCAGATTGAGAGGGAAAACACCTGACTGCATTCATTTTTCTAAAATGGAATTATATTTTTGCCAACAAACCCAGTGACTCTGATGGCCGGCCTCTTACAGTCTTAGTCGTGGATATGGGTGATAAGCTTCGTTCAAATAAATGACTTAAGTGGTGCACCTTTAGCAGGGCTTTTCCCCGCAACATCTGTACTATCTATATGTTGTTCCGTGTTGGCAGTATGGAAATACCACAGAGGGTTACAGTATATAGTACATCATGTGTAAACACACACTTACCGAATACCAATCTCATCGATATTTGACATAGTTGTATACTATGGCTACAGGCCCGGTCATTGCGGAACAGTTTAAAAAAATTGGGAAAGGCAAAGTGTGGCTTTGTGTTATACGCTGTATGTTTTTAATTAAGACCACTGTATTGTCTTAGTAAGGTTATTCTTCTTGGCTGCAGGCTCTGCAGAGGCCAGTTAGATGGGATGATGATTAGATGTTCTCAGATGTACTAAACCACTTTATATGGAGATCTACAGGTTATGAACTGAAGAGTTAACTGGCAACATCCTAGAAGAGTGCATGTGCTTTCGTGTCTTTATAAACAGTGCATTTAGTTTGACTATTTTGATAATTTTTGTAATATGTCAATTTATTTGTAAATCAGCATGCAAACTTGAGAACTAAACAACTCTATGGATCCTTGGAATATCCATAACAACGTGCAACCTGTAATTGACTGTGCAAATAACATGTACAAGTTGCACCTGCATTTGTATACATTACACAGAATCCCTTAATCTGAGATACAGTTTGACAGTCAAATAAAAACTTATATTGTTCTGGTAAAGAGATGAAAACAGTCATAAACACAAATTTAAAGCCTAAAATGTATTAGCGAAGTAATGTTTTAACATTGGCATTTGTTAAGTCAAGTAATAATCATTTTACAAAGTTAATATATTAAGGCTGTACTTTGCTTGTTTCCTCATTATCCTAATTGAGTACAAATTGGTTAAGAGGGTACAGTGTAGCTATCAAGCTGCTTAGTTTTATCAGATGACAATTTAAGTCTGGGAGATCCTATTAGGAAGAAAGCGGCTAACGCTTGAAGGTGCTGTGTCAGCTAACAAGGGGAAAGGGGGATGGGGAGCAGAGAGGGGAAGATGGAGAGAAGATTGAAAGGAAGGGTAACAGGCTAATAGACTTGACATGTAATTTGTTTGTCTAAGTTATGTGATACTCTGGAACTCATCTCCTTTCATGTCTCATGCTCAACCACTGTCTCTTTCACCCCGTTGTTCATATAAGTATGTATGTATTGTATGTATGTATATATCTATTTTTTAACCATAGGCTTAAGGACTGTGCAGTGTGTACTGCCTGTATTTAACTTTATTTAGCCTATGTATTTGTTAAACAGTCACTTAACATTTAAACTGCATTATCATATTTTGTTTAATAACATTACCTGTACAGCCAGGTAATCCCGTAATCCCGTACAGGTAAATCCGTATATTAGATCATTATCTTAAACCTCTGAGAACAGAGTGTAATTCTGTCAACATTTTTGTTTGAGTGACTGTAAGTTTGGGTACCTGACGACCTGTAAGCGCATTCCCTGCTTCATGCAGGATTTTTGTTGCAAGCTTCCAGTGTGCTTACAGTCAACCCCTTCTGTTCCTGCCTTCAGATTCAAATTGCTATTCTGCACTACTGACTATCCTCCAAATTCCAAGGGAATAACAAGTATTCAAAGCGAAATACATCTTTACACTACATATGTATTTATTACATAGACCAGCCCTCTCCAGCAACCTCTGCAAAACCTGGCTACATGGCACCAAATAATGTGTATTTTCAAACACTTTCAAACACATGACGCAGAATTTTGTTAACCTGGTAATCTGGGTACATTAGATTTGACCCAGCTACAAATACAATAGCAAACTTATAATACTTGTGAAACCATTTTACTTTCAAACCCAAATCAGACAGATCAGTACAGCTATTTTATAAATCATAAACTAATTTACTCACTAAACTCACTAATTTACCTTATCATAAACTTGTTGTAGGCTAGATTTAGTTCTCTAATCTTCCACAATTATATGTATCTGGCGTCAAGCTTCTGACTACAGATCTAATTTAATGTATGCGTATGATTGTGTTATGACATTTTTGTGCTGGTGTTGAAAGCTGAAATTAATGGTTACATTTATAAATGTGATGCACATTGTGGTAGATGTAAATCCTTTACATTTACTTTTATTCATTTAGCAGACGCTTCTATCCAAAGCAACTTCCAAGAGAGAGCTTTACAAAGTGCATAGGTCACTGATAATAACAACAAGATGTTTAAAACGCTATTCCTATCAATTTTTTTCATAAATGAATAAATAAATATATCTATCAAGTTCTCATCAACAAACTAATCATAAGCAAATTATTGAAAACAATAGAAAACATTTTACTCCTAAGGAAACCTTTCAGACAAAGTTTTCATTGGTGATTTGTTTTCTTACAGTAACATGTCATCCACAGTCCCTGGCTACTTTAGGAAACATTGAATCACTTTGGCATGCCATCTTTTAGCTTCAATCACAACAGTCACCAACCAGATAACCCTAAACCCCACCATCCACTCAACTTAAATAAAGTCCATTCTGGTACGAAATAGCTCTAGGTGACAAATTGATACACAGTTACCCTCTAAAAAATATTTCTCAATCCCTAAAGAGGAAGTGATCAATTTGGTCAATTTAGCATGTAAACATAAATATATAAAGAGATATAATCAGATGCAATATAGTAGAACTGTCAAATAATTGCAATTAAATTGTCAAATGGATAATCTGAGATGAGATTGGTATTTTAGATACATTCAAAATAAATACATGCACACATTACATACACTACACACTACATGACACAACTGCATTGTATTATAAATACACATACACAAGTAAGTGCAATACAATTATCACACACTTGTTGAACACTGTATTCACAGTGGCAACTGTTTTTTATATATATGTATATCATTTTGTTACTAATACAATCACAGGCAGATATTGATACTATAATGTGAACCATCAATGAGGAGTCACTGTTCCTCTAGATGCAAAACCTTTACCCCTTCTTGGGTCATTTAAATCATTTTTAAACAAGATTAATTATTAACTGTATATTCGCGGAATAAAAAAGTTTTTGAAATCAAAGAACTTATAGTGTGACTGATCTGTGTGAACCTTTATTTATGGAGAATGTGTTTCCAGAATACACAAAGACGATATCGTCAGTGTTGTTAAGTACTGACTTAATTGGGATATATGTATCAAAAATATTTGGTAGCTTCGTTATGTTGCATTTGGGAGATCTTGAAGCAGTGATTCAACGACACATGGAACATCTGTATTTAAAACTATCAATTTGATATTTTGGTGACTTGGATTTTGACGTGTGGCTGAAGTCCGTTTGTGGAAGAGGAATCCTGTGAATAATCACATGACAACACACTTCTCCTCTGCTGCCTGCTTCACCTCTGTCATAGTGGTCTGAGCTTTGATTCTTATTGCATCCATGTCCATGTTTTGAAGATTGCCCAGGAGTGAGTCATTGATCTCCTCCTCTTCTTCATCCTCTTCTACCATCTTGGCAAGATCCTCTGGAAGGTCAATATCATCTCCCGCCATCTGGATGGTTGCATCATCTTGACCGCTCTGAGAGCGAGAAAATTTGGTTCAATGCATCTGTAGTTATGATATCCACACAACTAAATATACAAGGTAAAAATACAAGGATACATTATTTTGGGGAGATTAAGAACACAGTTAGATAACTGACTTTGAAAAAGAAGGCATGCTTGTTAACCACTATACAAACTGCAGATTTATTATGGTATTAAGTACGGAATAAAGTACATTTTAATAAAGGAAGATGTTTGTAATTGGACGTTGTGCAGTCAAAAGAGTTGCTGTGTTTATAAATGGGAAAAAATTACCTCTGGGAGGCGATACTTGTCTCTCAGAGCTACCCTGAGATTGGCCCTTTCAGCCTTTTTAACAGCAAAATCCTGATCTCGCTGAATCCTGCAGGGGAAAGGTACTCGGATTAATGAATCACCAATGACCTACACATCAATAAATTGTTGCAATCATTTTTGAGATTGGTATTTTTGATACATTCAAAATAAATACATGCACATACTACATAAAATAAATAGATGAATGATACAACTGCATTGGTTCAAAATGAATGAAATTAAATTAATAAAATAAAAAAAACATGTAAGTGAAAGACTCTTCATTTATTTGAATATTGATGTGCACATATTATTAAAATTGCATATGGTATAGTGGTCTATATTAAACATGTAGTATTGTCTTGCTTATTTAGTATGGTGTACATTCATGTGTTACATGCTTTTATTTTAATGGTGGATTCAGGCCTTAAAATGTAAATAATGACTCATAAACGTATGTGCTGTATAAAACCTAATGAAAAACAGTAACATGAATACAGAAATGTTGGTACCCCTGCTCTGGTCATGTTTGAAGACCTCAAGTGTCCAGCCCCGAACAGAAGGACCATGCATTAAAGGGTCACTGGAGGTTGGAAGCTGGACAAGAGAACAGGTGGTTTGCAACTGACCATTCCAAGAAAGTCAATTGTTTTCTGAGCAGTTTAATCTCACTGTCACGTGGATCTTCAAGTGAGATATTCCATGCGGTGAACTGGATTTTATACATGCACTGCAAATCAAATTATTGGTGTGTGAGCTAATATTGTTACACTTCTATTGAAGGTGCCATGGTTGATCAAGGCCACTTTGGATTAAACTTCCGTACTGTACCATGGTTGATTGCACTACAGCAGATACAGTAGCTCTAATGAGGCATCTAGGATGTATTTCTGTCCTTTATTCTGCATTGGTTATATAAAGATAATGTACAAACAAAATGCTGTAATGGTAAATGCTGTCACATTAATTACATTTAATGAACAGTGATATAATCCCACTCAGTCAAATGTAGGTAATGATTAATAAACTATTAAATAATGTGACAATACATTAAACTCTTGATGTTTTTTAAATCATACAACTCTTAACATTTGTATATTAATGAAGTTGTGTCAAACAAAACAAATGTATGTCGTCCTTTAAAATATCCATCTAAGATCATAGTAAACCATGCATGCACTTTATCAACACATTTTTTGGCAAGGATCCTACTGTTATAAATATAATTGTAATAATTGGCTAACAATCTGAATCTGGACACGATGTACTGTGCAGTATGGGTCCACTGATTCAGACTGTGCATGGCAAGTCACCATGGCAAAAGGGGAGGTGCTTGATAACTCATCCACTGTCCGATTGGTTTCACCTCAATGACCTTTTGCCTCCTACGCAGAATCCTAACAGTTGTTGCTAGCCAGACTGACATATAGACCCTAATCTCCTTCTCAGGCTAATTTTAACTTTGACTGTAGCTCCCTGTGACTGTACCATGTAAGCCATCTTACTGTACACCATCCAAACTGTCATGCACACATGCAAACAAATGCATATACATTCACTGGCAAATATTCACACACATTCAAAGTAATACCCAATTCATATTTGTGCATTCACATACACATACTCATAAGATTAGCAGCCATGCCTGAAACCAAAATATTTGTCAATTTTGTGCCCCCACCCCCATACACACTTGTTACCTTACAACATTAGAAACAATGCTAATCACAGTCACTAATCGTCTGTTTGTTTAACGTACAGCAGGTCACCTCACGCCCCAATTCCAATGTGGAGGCTACTTTACGGTAACTGCCTAGCGTGTTTAACTTTATAAACACTGCAAGGATGGACTCTGTAGTTGTTTGGAGCTGATACATTGGTTTCTGTCACACATGTCGTATAAAGCTGTAAACATGTGTTTACTTTTACAGCATTCTCAGCCTGTTGCACGTCCTGACAATCCAAGTTTCTGGGACAATTCAGGTTTTGGGAGATATTTGACAGTAATATCTTTACCTTGCAGGACTTGTGTTGCTTATGTATTTGAGTAATTGGATCAAACGGCAATACTTGATATGCAAATGATTACAGCAACCCTTTATATTCCATACACTTGAACCCTAAACATCTGCCTACTCACTTCTCCTCCACCAGTTGCTTCTGATACTCCTCAAACTCCTCTCTAGACATGCCTTTGGATGCTGGAGTCTCCTTGCCGTCTGCAGTCGCAGTGCTGTCACCCTCCTCTCCTCCTCCTCCGCCTTTCATATTTTTTAACTTGTCCCCCAACATGTGCTTCATGAGGAAGGTCATGGCTGCTGGTGTTCTGGTGTAGAGGCGACACTGTGGAGGAGATTGAGGGGGTGCCGCAGGGCACCAGTTTAGGGTCAGGAGCACCTCAGATGGAGAGCCAGAAGGAGACTTTTTGGAAGCTGGCAATGCTGGGATATTTACAGCAATTTGAAGGTATTCCAGGAGTCCAGCCTTGTTAAATAATATCCCCAGACACCATTGACACCTCTGTCTATTGTCTTTGTCAAGGTGAGGGGCTGCGGGTGTCAATATATTCTGGCTAGATTAAAACCGCTCAAGGGCTTAGCTCATTATAGACTGCCTACTGACAATGGGAGCCTTTCACCTTGTAACAAGGTCCCATTGAAAGCCCATAGACTTGTATACACCAACCCCTCTGAAGCCTATAGGTGGTCTTACACCTTACACCTCTTACAGTGCAACAGTAGCCTACTACATGAGACAATAAAAAAAAGTATTTAAATGAAATTGAAACAAGATGCATCATTCATAAAATAATGTTGTGAGTTTTTAAGATTGGAGATTTCTGAATTGTTTAATGAAGGCTAAGCTGTATGATGAGACCCACAAGAACAGGGCAACAATTGACCGTGGCAATCTACAAACACAGGTCGGACAGGTCACATTTTTATGTGTAAATACAGTAGGTGCTGTGTTACCATAGTAGCTCCTGTACATACAGTGTTATATCAGTAGAAGTAATGTGCCAACTGGTGCAAAGAGAGGAGTATCTTCCTCTCTCACAGCCTAGCCCCTTTGGTTTGTGACTCCCAGTGAACTTGGATAATGATGTTTGTTCACACCTAGAGTGGTTAGAACGATTACCCCTAAACTGACAAATTAACAGACACCAACACTCATAAGATCGCACTCACAAGAATTAAGAATTAATCAAATTGTCATGAGTTGGATCTCATGAGTCTTAAGACACTCCTTAACGCAAATTGGCTTGGTCTTAGGAACATTGCAAGGTGTACTTAAAGCTGTCAGATATCCTCAAGAGACCTTTCCAGCCCATGGACTAGCTGACCGTATTAGCATAGTCCCTTAAATGTGTCAAGAGCCAGAATGGATTCACAAGATTTTGAATTATTTTGGGATTAAAGTTAAATTACTTAATCAATAACGTTTGTAATTTTTTATTTAGTTGTGGCAAACACATCACCGTCTTCAAATTGTGTCTAGTCGTCTACTTCTTCCATAAAATACTGTGCAGCATGGACGCTTTGTGGGTTAAAAAACACACACCCAGGAAAGATTACCTTTTTTTGTAGTGCCAAGAGACTTAGACTACTGCATGACAGGTGAGGGCAGGTTGCAGCTTATCTTCTTAGATAGGACCTGTTTTCAGTTTGTCCAACATTTAGGCTGCCAAACCAGACGAGGAGAAAGAGAAACCTTTATAAATTACTTCAATTGTGGCACACACACATGCATGCTGGAGCGTCCAGAGGCAAAATTCACCTGCCACATGTGACCCATCCTGCTGTCCTTCCTCCCAAAGCAGCCAAGATCAGGATGGGAGCGAATGTGATCAGGAGTCAAATTATTAAAGGTAAGGGGGGGGCGGGGAGTTCAATTGTGAATGTGAGTCAACTTATCAACCCTGGACCTTTACATGGGGCCCCCTGGGCCTACCCTTTGACACCACCTGATGGCGTTTACTGTAAGAGGTGAGCAGATTTGTGGTGTTGCATGTCTGGACCACAGCAGTATGCTCTCTTACACCATCTTGTGGTACAACTGTTTAATAATAAAAAATACAACACAGTTTGAGTTTTAGAGAAGACAGATGCCTTCACACAGATACCCACACACAGACATGTCTTGCCTTTATACCGTAGTTAGATAAATAACCATCCCAAAAACTGAAAAAACTCCAACCTCAGAACATCAAATTCAAAATAAGTATTTTTCAAAACATTATGACCATGGACATTCTCAAAATTATTAATCATGTAATTTACTATATCTATAAATATAATAGTTATTCCATTTAGGTTTTCCTTTTAGTTTTTTTTCTCCATACCATATGCCTAAAGATATTTTCCAGTCATCATTGCTCACCACTATTTCTATGTGGGGCAAAAGCTTTTACAAGCTGCTGCTTAGAAGGAGCATAGAAATGTGCAAAGTGATGTTATTAATAGAACAATGTAAACACACCCCATAATGCATTTCACTCTTCCGACTAGCCTATCAGAAAAAAACACTGGCTGGTCTACAGGGGGAAGCACAGCGCCAGAGGGATGATGCTCTGTTTGCTGACACTGCCCAGAGCCTAGTGCAGCTGTGTGTGGAGAAGCAGGAGGGGGAGGGACACACGCGTCACAGACAGAGGGAGAGAACAGGGAGAGGGAATTATGAGGAGGAGTTTATCAAAGAGAGAAAATGAGAGCTACTGGAAGAGTAGAGCAGAGAGAGAGTGAGAGAGAGGGAGAGAGAGAGAGAGAGAGAGAGAGAGAGGGAGAGAGAGAGAGAGAGAGAGAGAGAGAGAGAGAGAGAGAGAGAGAGAGAGAGAGAGAGAGAGAGAGAGAGAGAGAAAAGAGAGAGAGAGAGATGATGTTGCCAGGGAACCATGGCCCAGGGAGTACGGTTCACGTTTAACAGCTTGAGAGGGATACATGCAGGAACGCACCAGGACACACGCCACAGTCATTGCATTCTGAAAGGCAGACTAGACAGTGGTAGCCCAGATAATATACTGCACCATAAACCCACACACACACACACAGAAAAGCATCCAAGAAAAAAGGACTGCAGGTGAAATTACATAACAGTCATAGCTCGTCTCCCAGAGTGATATCATCATCAGAGCAGGATTAGAGCAAGGGGGTGAGGGCACTAATCTGGTGAAGAGAGGGCGAAAATGAGAGAAGAGGATGGATACCAGACCCTGGCCTAAATGAATGCGCGCAAACAGATCAGCAGACAACTTAATAACATGGAGAGGATTATCCATTGTTCAAAACTAACGGTGGGAAGAATGCAGGAATCCAGCTGAGACAGAAACCGTGTTTGTGAGGGTTGTTTTCGACCCAGAGCTCTTTCGCCCGATCGCAGCTCGTACTGTCCCAGTCTCCTTTGGAACTGCAAAGACCAGGATTCTCTTTGTTTTTGTATGGTTTACAGCTGGAGCTGATGCTCAGCCCACAAGGCACTCAACAAGTCTCACCTACGGATGAAAAGATGTACCAGATCCCAGATCTACCTCGACTCCCCTGAGTAGGAATTCTCCGACTCAAAACAAGAAGACAACTATCAGCTACTGCACGGAGTGAAGTAGATTGCACGTGAGTATTTGAGTCACTGCATTGTCTGTTTGTGGTCCTTTGTAAACAGGATTTCGGAATGGCTTTTAGCGGTGCCCTTCTTCTGACAAACAGCAGGGGAGGGCTTAGGGGCGACAGAGATGATGTGCTCGTGAGTGATGCTCCCGGACTCAGGTCTTAGTCTGTCGTGTGTCTGACATTTACTGCATCGCGGAATTCATCTAATGTGGTTCAAATTACAACGACAGTGTCTTTCTCTATCTGTCAAGCTGGGGGATTCTTTAGCAGGATATTGGAGTCAGTACCCTCCTACGCAGAATACTTCATCAGCCTGACTTCCAGCCTCTAGCTTACTGTGTACATTCTGATCAAAGACACAGCCAACTGCTCACCTGATCTCTCAGACCTGACATCAACACAACCTGATATTAACATACTGCATACACAAAAATATACAGTATAGAACATGTCTGAAATCAACAACCAGCATCTTTCAACATGACATCAACATAACTTGACATTAGCGTACTGAATGCCCGGCATATACTTTTGAAAGTAATGTGACATGAATAGAGCAGCCTAGTATCAACATGTCTATATCCCTGAATCTTCATAACTTGACGTCAATATCTTTACAACCTCATATAAACATATCCACATATTACCTGTACAGCAACAACAACTGCACATTTTTCATCATCAGATATCCATAAATCTATAACATGACCTGAGAAGAACATTACACATAAATTGAGCAGATATCTCAAATTAATCAAACACATAACCTGTATGTTTTGATTTGTCACAGACAAATCTAAAATCAATGTCTGTAAACTGATACCACAAAATCCAGAGTATGAGGTCACCATCTAATTAATCCATCATCATTAAACTACAGCCTGATATCATCGTCTCCACATCGCTGTTTCTGTAGCCTTATAATCGTCAGATCAATGTTTCTATTGAGTTGAGTGTATCAAAAAATCCCTGTAGCTTTGAGGCACAATGCGCCTGATGTTAAACATGAGCGTTCATCAGGCGCCGAATAAAATGGGAAGCATGTGAGCTGGTCGGGCGGGAGAGCGAGGGGACTGGTCACCATCTGGAGCTGAAGCCTGGTGAACATGTGCTGCTGACTCGTTAGTGAGGCCTGTCTGTCTGTCCGTCCCAACCTTGTGTGAGCAGCCATGGCCAATGACATCTGCACAGATAGCAGCACACACTAATCTTCTGCTTCAGTGTGAATTTGTTGGTTCAGCCCTAGCCAACAAGGGATTAGTACATGTTCTATGGAGGAGAAGTTCAATGTTTACAAGAGAAATAGATGAAATGAAAGAGTAATGTGACACATTGTTGTTTTTCCACTTGCTCTGTAAGAAAACTTCCTCTCCACCAGAAAGGGCCCAAGGGCATTAGGGTCCTCTTAGTCACCATTTGCACATTTGTTACACATGAGCACCCTTGCCAGGGTAAAATACATCACTGCCATGCCACTGGACAAATGGACTCGGCAAAGGTCTGCACTTGTATAACGCTTGACCTAATTAGTGGTGGAAACACAGACACGCACACACACACACGTTCTACCCCTCCCAGACACATACACACAAACATTTCTCACATGCGATACACACATGATGTTCACTCCTCAGTCACGCTTGATATGTTGTTCGCATGACAGCACGCCACACACAGTTGAGAGCGGGGCGAGCAGCCGACAGGACGTCACTCTGCTCAGAGAAAGGCATACTCATAGCTTGAGGATTTCATGATGTCATCCGTTGGATAAGCTATGGCTGTGTGTGTGTGTTTACATGCATGCGTGTCAGATACCTTCATTTAATTGTTAAGATGTATGTGTACACCCTTGCAGACAGCAAAAAACCATCACCAAACCATTCCTTGTTTTGTTCAAATGTGTTTGGTTTCACATCCTCCCTCAGGTTATAGGTATACATTGTATTATTGTAGTGTTATCAACACTACAATAGTGTTTGCTTTGGTTTGCTTTATTATTCTTAATAATATTATTACCAGATTCACTGATCCAGGTGATGATTGTGACGTTTATGTCATCTGCAGTGACCTCTGACCTGTCCTTTTGGTTGGAGGATGTGCTCAGCGGAGGTGACTTTCCGCATGGACAATATGGAGGTGAAGGACGAGTGGCAGGATGAAGACTTCCCCAGGTGGGCTAGACGGTCTCCTGTCTCACTATGTTGCAGACCAGGAACCAGTCAAGTAATCCTCAATCAAAGCTCTAAAATCACACTGAGTTTGAAAATACCCCATAACCTGGATTTAAGAGAATGTGTGACAGCCAAAAGTCTGTTCTACTGTCTATGGACTCATAGCTCACAAAGATAAACAAGTCTTGAAAAACTACAGAAAAGTACAGTACCAGTCGAATGGGAAAATGTGTCAACAATTTTGACTGGTACTGTATATTGTTTCATTAAGTCATTTGGTAACACTTTATTTGCAGAGTCAATCTAATATATTTTGGGACATTTAAAAGCAACATGGCTATGTTTGTAAAGTAAAATCATTACATCATAATTACAATGTGCAGTAATTTAGTATTAATACATGAATATTTCATGCAGTCCAGCGGTGGCTCTGTTGGTGTAGTGTTCCGGATTGTTCCTTCCTTCACCACCACTTAGTATACTCTTTCTTTCTCCTCTTTTACCCGTCTTTCTCTCTAATTTGTCTGCATAAAGACACTGACACGAGTATAATCATAGCTATTGCACAGGCGTTGATGTGGCTTTTACTGCACAAGTCTGTCAAGACTGAGGCAGGCTGGTATTTAAAATACAGCTTCCAGCTCCTTCTGTCTCTTCACTGCCCCTTATAATCCCCATGTATTATCATGAAACATCCTAAGAAGGCATTCATTACTGGTGTTCGTTTTAGACACTAAAAACAGACTCTGTCACTCTTTTATAGAGAACAAAGGAATCCCCAAGGCAGAAGCCTCTTAATGGTCAAGATTGATTGAATACTTTATTTTCAGAAAAACTTGTTATGAGTCCTAATAGACATCAATTGATTTAATACCATTAAAAGCTATACCAAATACCTTCAGGCAAACATCTTGGAACGGAGTGGTTTCTGACAGGGTTCTCTGGTTGTGTGTTCTGTGTAGGCCTCTGCCAGAAGAGGGGGAACTGGAGAACCACTGTGGTCTCACTGACCACAGAGTCGGTATGTACAGTACAGCCTCACTGCTGTATCCAAATGACAGATTGGTTGAGTACAATAACCATTAAATGAATGAATGAATGGAGGAAGGAAAGAAGGGATTAATTAATGATATAAATCAATGCCATAAATGTATGTTTATTGATTATTTGTCCAGTTTGTTTAGACCTCTTATTCTTTGAAGGGCTTTATTGATACATTTGTTGTAAACCACTGCATCCTATCATGTACAATGGCACCGGAATAACAAGTTATCAATGCTGTCTGTGGGTCTTTCCAAGAACAGAAAGCAAAGATTTTAATAACATCTAAATACATCCCAAACAACCCCACATTGCAGAAAACCCCCAAATTTATTTTTATTCAAAAATCTGCAGTGGTAGACTTTAATATAAAGTGTGGTCAAGGACCTTTTGTCAAGATAATTTCCTACTTCTAGCTCCGCCCACCACTCTGAATGTGGGTGAGTCTGCCGTCCATCGGAAACGCCGTACGCTCGTGGCTCCGGAGATGAACTTGTCCCTAGACCAGAGTGAGGGATCAGTGCTCTCAGATGACTTCCTGGAAACGCCCGATGACCAGGACATCAACGTGGATGACATTGAGACCCCTGACGACAATGACTCGCTTGAATTTATCAACAACAGCAACGAGTTGGAGTGGGAAGGTTAGACAAGGGGACTCTGAGGGAGGAGTATAAAACAATGTAATTTGTTTCATACTATGTATTTAGCATATTCACAAGTAAATATATTCAGATAGTCAATATTATATTTTTACATTATACTTAAATGTAGCAATATATTAGTTTTGCTGCATAACATAATGTTTTAGGCTACAGTAATTGATAATTGATGAATTATAAATGGGAGGCTACCATACCGTATTATTCTGTTAGATGACACCCCAGTGGCGAGCGCCAAGAGTCTGCCTGGCGACCACGAAGAGGAGGACAGCGCTGAACGCCTTTGGAGGACCGTGGTCATCGGGGACCAGGAGCAGAGGATAGACATGCAGGTCATCAGGCCCTACCTGAGGGTGGTCACGCACGGAGGTTAGAATACGTGCACGTGTGTGTGTGGACGTGTGTGTACATAGGTTTAGATTTTTTTAGATGTGGGACAACAATATCATCAAAGGTACAATATTGCGCTCTCTGTATCCCCCCCACTCTCTCTCTCTCTCTCTCTCTCTCTATCTCTCTCTCTTTCTCTCTGTCTCTTTTTTCTGTCTATCTCTCTCTTTTTTTCTTTCTCTCTCTCAGGTTATTATGGAGAGGGGCTGAATGCCATCATAGTGTTTGCTGCCTGCTATCTCCCTGACAGCAGTTGTGAGGACTATACCTACATCATGGAGAACCTTTTCCTGTAAGTATATATTATATAATATAAGTATATACATATATTAAATTATAATATATTAAACACATTTTCTAAACCTTTCCAACAGTTTAGTAACCTTTTCTAGTTTTTGATTTTAACTGTTTGATCAGGATATTGACTGTCATCAAAGAACCCTAATAGATCTAGGGAGGTATTCAATTTCAGAGATAGAGTCTGCCTCTTTAGAACACTGTCAATTAGAATTATGATTCAATTCGAATTTACAGAATTTGTTTTGTAATACATGTCAATAGTATATCAACTGTAAGTCAACATATTTTCTGTACCGAAAGTATGTGTTTGTGTGTGTTCATATTTGTGTGTGTGTCTCAGGTATGTGATCAGTAGCCTGGAGCTGCTGGTAGCTGAGGACTACATGATCATCTACCTGAACGGAGCCACACCTCGCAGGAGGATGCCTGGCATCAGCTGGCTGAGGAGGTGCTATCAGATGATTGACAGGAGGTAAGACACTGGATAACCAATCAGCAATTGCTGATGGCTTTTTCATCTCCACAGTTGTCATTCAATAGCTCTATAGGTGCTCTTGGTCATTTGATGATGTCACCCTGTACCAGATATGTGGGAGGAATAACTGCTTTAAATACGGCCAGTTTACTGTTCTAAAGTAGCATGATCAAGTAGCATGACTAACAAGCAAACCTAATTACAGGACATTATTGCATAATATAGCATGCCTTCTAATGACTAATGACAAAGATGAAGAGCAGCACAATGTGAAATGTTGCTTTGGGTCTGGCTCTTCTTTGTAGGCTGAGGAAAAATCTGAAGTGTCTGATCATCGTTCATGCCTCCTGGTTCATACGTACCGTTCTGGCCCTCTCCAGACCTTTCATCAGGTAAGGTCCATCGGGACTTCACCATGGAACGAAGATCCATGACACATCACACCCCATGAGGGATTAGAAGGCTGGGGAGAAGCCTGAAAGAAAACAAAAGTGAAACGTCCATTATTTTCTCACGGCTTCTGTTCCGTTTGAAAACCTCGAATCTGATCGGGGCAGTCACATCATGTCATGTTTTAATTCATCGGACGTCTTTATCCAAAGAGAAACACGTGGGGGATTTGAACCTAAAACGTCTTGATCTGCGGACCTCTAGATCTATACCACTGAGCCATACTGTAGCTATCTGGTAGTGACTGTGGGGTGTTGCTGTTTCCTGTCTGTAGTGTGAAGTTCATGGATAAGATCCGGTATGTTCAGACCCTGAAGGAGCTGAGTCAGATCGTCCCGATGGAACACGTCCAGATTCCGGAGTGTGTGCTGCAGTAAGTCCTCACAGCCCCCAGAGGTCACTAATGAGACAGTAAAGACCACTAACGGTAAAGCAATGTCATCTCCAGAAAATAATGCCTTTGTCAAACCTTTTTGGTTTATCCAAACCTAACCAGGTAAATAGCGATATATTCGTTTGAAATAGTACCTGCATATTTTAAGTTCATATGTAGACCATGAATTACAATAGCAAATGTTGACGGTTAGAAATGATAAGTTATAGTTAGTCGGTGGAATGTAGTGAGTCACAAAATCAAATGTTGGCCTTTTTCGTCAGGTACGACGACGAGAAGATAAGAGCAAGGTAAGGTGAAGGTTTTTTAAAACACGTTTATGTACTAAACCTGGACCTGGTTCAGATATACGGTATCACATTTGTTGTAAATGCCACTCTCAAGCTGTTCTCTTCCAACCCTAAAGGCTGGAGCAGGAACAGCCAACTAAGCTTGGCCCTACAGAGAGGTGACCCATTTACTGTCTGCAGACTGACATGTGGTCTGGTATAATAAGTCTATTTTAGAACAGGTCACTAGTTGATTGGTGATCACGTGTTGTTTATGTCTTTTATGATTCATTCTTTAATTACATATCATTTGGCAAGAACAAGGCCCTTTATCTATGCTCATTTGAAGTAGAATTCGAGTTCAGCATCTGATTTAGCCGCCAACGTAAATCAGAGTTAATTAGTAGCTGAGTTACATGTAATAGCTGAATGTTGTGTGCCAAATGTTGTGTTGAAACACTTGTTGTATTTCAGGCCAAAATCGATGCTATACGACGCTGGGCGTGACATTTGACGTGAGGCAAGTGTTCTTCCTCCCTTCACATTAGTCTACAACCTTTTTTTAGGGAGTTTTATATGTCCATCTACTGAACTTAGCTGCACGAAAGAAGAAACTTCAAAATGGATATGGGTTCCTCCCTCCTTCCGTCCTGGCTGGCTGAACACTCATTTAAAGACCGACCTGCACCACTTGTTACATAAAGCACATATGCTCAGCTCTTTATCGCACCCTACCCCAGACACATTGATCACTGCTATTTTTACTGGGCAGCAATGCAGAGAGGGACATAAGGCCCAGGCAGCCGGACGGGCAGGGTACACTGCGTGTTGAAACTGGGGGAGTACCCGCCCCAGCAGGGAAGGTTATTTCAGAAGCCCTCGAACACCACCAACACCCCAGTCACAGACTGTGCTTATGATCCGATCCATAGATCACCCACATATTCCCTGCCAAAGCTGGCATTTAGGTGGGTGCAGTGTGTGTGTGTGTGTGTGTGTGTGTGTGTGTGTGTGAGGGGGGAGTATGGACTGGCTTCTAGGGAACATATCTGTTGGCCTAGTGAGGTGGGGTTCAGGGGCTACAGGGGAAAATAAATAAATAAACATGATGAGTCCAGTGGAATTCATCAGCTAGTGTACCCTATCCTCCACCAGCGGCAGTGATGATAGTAATGATGATGGCTATGATGATTGCGTTGCAGTTGGCCCCATATTCACCCTGCATTAAACATTCCGGAGGCTACAGTGGAAAGGTGAAGTGGACCCGTGTGTGCGAAGCTTGATCTTGACATATCATCAACGTTTCCAATCCTGTCCCCCATTGAGATACCAAGGCATGCACTCTGTTGTCAGTGTGATGGGGCGGGCACATCTGTAGCACAGTGGATCTTTCAGGGGAGACGACAAACGCCCTGCTACACAGACTAATGCAGCACGTAAACACCTCTGAAACAGCTCAGAGAAAGAACTCCTATGTGTCCAACGTTCCAGCTTATTTCCTGCAAATGAAAACTCCTCGCTTCACGAACCTTCAGTCCTACGTCTGAACGTTTCAGCACAATCTCCAATCCCTCTTTGCATGGACAGCTGAGTTTCACCTGTGGTTTGCCTAGTAGCCTAATGCAAAGATCACATACTGTTTTACCTGACCAGGCTGGATGAGCATTTTGAAATGGATTATTTTCCAAAAAGAAAAGTTCAATGCAGTATCATAAATGTCATAGTACCTTCATGAAACAGTACAGTGTGACAAACTGTTTTGTGATTTTGTATTAAGGTTATGGTTTTTGTTTTATGTACAGTAAGATGTGATACATGAAAGGTTTGGTTTCCTACAATTATTTAATTCACTATAATTATATTATTGGTAACTGATAACTTACTAAAGGAAGTGACATTGACTGTTTTAATCAGATAAAGGCAGCTACAGTACGGCGTGTGTTTATTTATTGTGTGCCAGAGATTAATTGCCATGTGTTCTATAAGGGTTTGTGGGTAATATATGGCATGCTGTTTTATATCCTTTTCATCTGTCAATGATAAAACGTAGTTTCCTGCTCTTGATTATAGATATTTCATATAGGGACACAGTACATCCCATTCTTCCTTGTATTAATGCCAACCTTCATTTGAGAGTTCTGCATTACTGTAAACAAACTAGACCATTGTTAGGGACAAGATTATATATTTTGAAGTCAACTGATTTGCTTACATTCCACGTTAAATGTGCCATGAATGAAACTATAAATAAAATAAATGGTACAACCTGCTCACTTGGTTATTAGACATGTAGAGCAAAAAAGTATCCTTGAGGAATCTTTGGGTATTTGATTTCATCGTAAAACAACCTGCCTACAATATAATACTTTTGTGTGAAGAGAGGGGCTCCATTGTTTTGTCTTGAGGACATGTTCCTTGATGTCATTTGTTTGGTAGAATAATGGCAGCTAAACACAATGTCATTATGATTTATGTCTAAGGTTGTTCACTTCTTTAACACACCTCCCTCAGGCAAAGTTTTGTTGTTGTTGAAGCTATAAAGAGCTAATTTAGTGGCATCAATGCTCGCTAGTAAAAAGTGAATGGAATCACAGGAAGTGTCATTGTTCAGGGTTATACTGGACATGCTACTGCAATGTCCTTGCAATCATTACATAATTATTTCAAATACAGATAGCTTAATTTATGATAGATCCATCATAAATGAAGTAATTCCATATTTATTTATTTATTTAGTCATAGCCTCAAAGTTGTTACTATCTCAAAGTTGTTCACCAAGGTCATGAGAGAGAAAACATTATATTGGACAATCTCACTTATTTTCTACACCTTATAAAGTAAAAAATGTTTTCTGTGATTGGCAAATAATTCTGTTAGTCAGATGCAGATTTGTTAGAATTTCTAAATCAGAAATTAACCCTAACCCTATCAACAGTTCATAATCATGTGCTGCCAACTAACCACTGTCATGTTTCTTTTAAGACATTTAAGACAACAAAGGAAATGAGTTTCAAGTTGTGATATCTAAAACTCAAAGTTCAGTTCTTAACATCTAGATAACACAGATAAGAAGTGTAATAAAAATTAACCTGGTCAATACCAAGCTGAACTCGTTGCCTTTCTAGTAATAATGTAATCTAATGAGAGCCAAGTTCAAAAAGATCATGTTGACACAAACCTTTTGTAAGATAAATCCTAACATATTTTTGACACTGCGTTCCAACATGACCAGAGGCGAAGTGACATAGTCACATGGGTTAGGAACATGCCACTAGTTATCCAGCTGGTTGCATCATAAGTATGTGTGACGCAGCAACAGCAGGTCACCACACACACACACAAATACACACACAAACACACCACACACACATACACACATACAAACACACACGGCCATCTAAATATAGTGGTTCTGCTTTTTTCACAAGCAGCTGCTTTTTTTCACGTTCTCTAAGCAAGGACATGTTTCAACCCTCCGCATTGATAATATTTGGCTGCATTCAACACAATCAGTATGCTGACCAACACCATCTATATGGTCTTGAGGAAGCACTTCTGAGAACCGGCTAATGAAAGACACAGTAAGCTTTGTTCAGTGAATTATTACCATTCAAAACAAACACTACACGCCCTTTCTCAGCCACGTTTTACAAGTTCTTACACACGGCACAGTGATAGGAGATCCATTTCTGATTATGTACTATCATGGGGCTTTTCAGGAAACTAGTAACATTAAAGAATCAACACAGCTTAGTCTGTGGCCATTTCTCTATTTTATTCCAGGACTGTGTCTAGTTTGGTGCTTAGAAGTCATGTAGGACACTTGTCCTGCTCTTGCTAGGTCCTCCCTTGCCCACTGACCCCCCTGCTGACGGAGGTCCAGCAACAGGTGGGCTAGTGGAAATCTGCTGGTATGCAAATGTAACACCACCATGCAAACTCTGATTGGACATATCTGTTGTGCAGTAATAGCTTATTGGCTAGAGTAAAAGAGAACGATTGGACAGGGGTGCGACGAGGTCTTGCACGAGGTCTTGACAAACTGTGACGCAGGGCTGGATCCCTTTAAATACCCGCGAGAGAACTACCCAATCAATGGAGTAGTAAAAGGGGGGAACATTCTGGCAGATTAAGAAAGAAAGGCCAAACTTTTAGCAAAGCCTTTGACAGTTTGTTGTGGTTGGGTTCCCTTCTTTTATCTACTTTGTTGCACAAGACCAAGATCTACAGATCAAAATGAAGTTAATCGTAGGCATTGGCGGGTGAGTCTAATTTCATTAGGTTCTATTATCACAAATGAATATCTTTAAATCATTAATAATTGGCATTTCTTTCAGCGTGACCAACGGCGGCAAAACAACTCTGACAAATAAACTTGTGAAGACATTACCAAACTGCTGCGTGGTGCATCAAGATGACTTTTTCAAGGTAAGACATCACTGTAACTACATCAACAAAGAAATCTCACAATAACTATCATTTTATCAAGATATGCCATATTGTGGTAAAGTTAACTGGTAGCGTGCCCTTGACTGTTTTGTTATTGGCTAAAAACTGCAGGTGACATTCCACACTTGCAGATATTAGGCTTGGTATTTTGTTACTAACATATTGGGCTGATTGTGTCTTGGACAGCCAATGTGTTGAAGAAAATTGATCATCCCCACATAGTCAAACTGTGTGCATTCATGTTGCTAGTAGTGCAACATCATTTTGGACTGACCATATAGCTTGTTGTCTTAGCTTCAGCCATGTTTTTATTCAACCATAATGACCTTCCTATATGGCAGTGAATTAGAACTTAAAAGAAATTGTCCAAATTGAGAATAGATCAGGTTTATTGTCCTTTTTCCCTTAGTCTCAGTGACTAAGGGAATCTATCTTTGAATAGATCTAGCTCCGTCTCGCTCACATGTAACTGCAGGCAAGGTATATACTGTGAACTCATGGTCAGAGGACCATGTGCTGTTTCTGTGACAGCAATAGTACAGAGGGTGGAGTCAGGCCAGCTTTAGTGGAGACGAGGCCTTGGCTTCGCATGTCCAGGTGTGATCCGCTCTGACTGGTAACTCAACATCACCTCCAGGTTGCAGCAATGTTTTATTGGTGACTGTTTCAGAAACCCGCTCAGATAGAAGTCGGGGAAGACGGCTTTAGACAGTGGGATGGTAAGAGTGGATTTCGCTGTAGAAAACCCCAGTAAAGTAATTTTTGTTTCTGCACATTTCAAAAGTACCATACTTTTGTTCCATACATCAAGTATGAAAATGTTATATTTTAGAATGGAGTAACCTTGTGAATGCTACTCCATTCACGAACCATGATTAATGTGTGTTGATGCACATTGGTGGGCTGAATCTGTTCTTTTGTGCTGAAGAGTTCTATTCTTTCTCCCTGTTCTGTTATAGTGATCACTTCCCTGGACATGGAAGCCATGTTCAACACTGTCAAAGGCTGGCAAGAGAACCCTGCTAAGTTCGCCCGTTCCCACGGCGTCAGCTTGTCACCTGAGGTGGAGGAATCGGACCCCGAGACGGGGCTCCACATTCTCATTGTGGAAGGATTCCTACTGTACAACTACAAGTAGGTTATTTTACACTTTCTTTACATTCAACCCTTGTGTCCAAATTCAACGCACATTGAATAACTGAATATGAACCTTGGTTCCACCCTCTAGGCCTATGGTTGACATCTATGACAAATGCTACTACATTGCCATTCCATACGAAGAGTGCAAACAGAGAAGAAGGTAACATAACATTCTTTTTAGGATGTTTGATTCTGATTTTGAGAAGCAATACGTTCAAATGATGGTGAATTCATTTTACAGTACAAGACAATACAAAGTCGCAGACCCCCCTGGGTTATTTGATGGCCATGTGTGGCCCATGTATTTGAAACACAGAAAGGAGATGGAGAACAACTGCAACTGCATCGGTAAGTAACTGGCTGTGCCAATTAATTGTGTTTTTTAACTGTGTATCATTTTCCAAGTTTCATTCCTTCACAAGGTAACCTTGTCTCTATTTTTGGACTGACCCACAGAGTACCTTGATGGCTTGAAACCACAGGAGGAAATTTACAACCAGGTGTATGAAAGCATTCAGAACACCCTGCTGAATATCTTATAGCAGGAGCCAGGGAATCCGAAGACTTGTGTATAGACTTGTAAATATCACCAGTGCCATTCTTCTGCCTTCGTGTTTTTGATCTGTAAATAGTAACGCAACTTATTGAAGAAACTTACGGCAGAAGCATAGGATTTTGTATTATCTTGTGTAACTTTTTCTAATTCAAAGTTTTTCGAAATTACGAGCCAATTCTAGAGGCCCAGTGTTGAACCTTGGTGATCAGGTCAGATTGCTGACCTTGTTCCCAAAGTGAGACATCCCACACTGGGATGAAAGAATATGTCCCATTCAAAGATACATCTGAATTCACCTCATGTGTTCTGTCTTTATTCTCTTCGTTTAGGCCCGAGTGGACACAAGCATGTAGGAAACAAAAATAAGACCACACACTTAACTATTTTAATGTCCATCAACCACTAATGCAGATATTGGTCATCAAATAAATCTGCATTATGTATAATTATTGTAGGTCAATTTTAAGTAAGTAAGTCAAATTTTTATTTATACAGCGCTTTTCACAGACAGGGTCACAAAGTGCTTTACAATGTACATTGTCAATATAACATAAAAGTCTAATAATAAAAATACAAATAAATAAAAACAGATCAAAATGATCAATATACCAAAGACAGATTACTCAAAAGCTAACCTGAACAAGTGAGTCTTCACTTGTCCCTTAAACCTCTCAACGTTCTCAGCAAACCTAATGCTGGTTGGCAAAGCATTCCAGAGTCTGGGTGCTATAGCGGCAAAAGCTCTATAACCACATGCCTTCACACGAGTGTGGGGCGTGGATTGCAGATTTTGGTTAATAGATCTAAGAGACCGGAAGGGGGTGTGTAGGTGAATTATATTGGCAGGAGAGGCAGGAGCCTGACCATGTAAAGCCCTAAAGGTTATGGTGAGAATTTAGAATTGGATCCTGTAAATTACAGGCAGCCAGTGACGGGAGCAGAGTACAGGAGTGATATGAGTTCGCCTGTTTGACCTTGTAAGTAGCCTAGCTGCAGCATTTTGAATGGATTGCAGACGGTGAAGAACAGATTTGTTGAGTGAGAAGAAGAGTTGCAATAGTCGATACAAGAGGAAATGAAGGCATGAATAAGCATCTCCAGTTCCGACTGAGAGACTACAGCCCTCAAACTGAAACTGACCTTATAGCTTTTTGTTGAGTGAGGTTAAGAGTTATTTTGATGTCTTATAATTGAAGCAGCATCTCACCTTGATATTTATTTCATAAATAACCCATGACACACCTGCCAATCACATGAAAGGGCACCATACAGTCAAAACAATTTAGAAAGTTTATCATTGGCAAACTTTGTGGCTCTAAAACAGTGATACAACTTGAAACAGCTAGACTTCAATTACACCCAACAAATCAAACCTCCCCTGTCCTGACATAGTTTAAAAACACTTCATATTGATAGATTCATTATTCATCTCTTTACAATGACTAGTGTTCTACCATTGCATATCCTATTCAATATGGCCATAGCATCAATATCAAGCTATCAAGCTACCTATTTCTCACATGCTGGCTTCAGAATGCAGAAGCAGGGACCACCTGTTAGATGACTTTTATCAAGTCATCCACTCTGCTCTCCATAAAACCAGCGAGAAATAAGGGAAGGCACTTATGAGAAAAGTTTTTTGTTGAAACTGTAATCAACCTACAATTGCAACCTACAAGTTCAGCTACAAAGTTCATTTTTCCCAATGGGATCATTGTTGCTAGAATATAATTTTAACGGTGATCCTTTTCTGTTGTTGTAATCACAGACTGTCAACCTCAGATATTTGAACACTAAAGGCTCAGATATTTGAACACTCAAGGTTTTATCTGGTTTGATAGATGCTCAACAAAGATAAGACCATGTAAAGTTCAGGAAATTGTATAATCGATACCTTGTGAAAAGCAGATGCAGCAATGTTCGGACGTATATAAGAGTTCTGGAGGAATTGAGAGGACCGGCCTTGTGATTCATTTCTGGAAGTATTTAGGTGCTTGCCATCGGCCAGCTGAGGGGTGGCTGGTGGCTGTGTTTATATTTAGGCCAAATGCTTGGGGTGTCAAGGGTTTATATTTAGGCCTCTACACAGACACACACTTACTGATCTCAGACTCAATGACCAATCACAGCTTGGACAGGGAAAGGTGATAATCTCTGAAGTGGCTGAGGGCCAACGTCACATAGCTCTGTAGTAACCAAACTGTAACCAAACCATCCGGTTCTTCCATATTTGGGTTGTGAGGCCAGAACCCTGGAGTGAGTGGACTATCACCGGCCATTCCCTCAAGTGAGGCCCACATGATCAGCTGTCCTTTTGCTGCTGTGAGACAACTGCATCTCATGGCAAGCAGAGACTGTCGAAACCACTTGGAAATGATCATGTTTAATCATTTCCAACCTTCTACCACAAGCTAATGTGCATTTTATTTTGCTCAGTGAATAATGGTCATTCAATCTTTTATTGAGGAACAAAATCAAGGCTGCTTGCGCCTAAACTTGACAGGATTAAGGTACTTGGATAGAAATTTGTGATCCTGTCCCAACCCAAGTTCTTACACACAACAAACATATTGCAAAGCATCATGAGGGTCAACTGTAAATATATGTGTGTTTAAACTCTTGTTAGACCACTGTTGTCTTCATTTCCTTTGTTACATTTATTTAAACCATGACCTTCTCTGTTCTTAGAGGAATCTGTTTTGTAAATACCTTTAACTTATACAGTTCCAAGGTTTAGTTTGAACTTATTGACCAGAATTTGACTACATTTGGATTAGCCTATTGCACGTATTGTTTAAAAGATATGCCAATATGCCATATAGGCCTACTGTAGAACAGAACAGTAGGTCTTTAAGGTTGAAAAGAGATGAAAGAAGATTCAACAAATGTATCTGACAAAACCATTAACATAAGTAGGCTAACTAAACTGAGCCACGGCATAAAGACAGGAGTCCAAGTTGTCACGTGTCAGTTATTTCCAGGGCACATGCAGTTATCATCATATCAGTTGCATATCAATGTCATCAACCAAAGTTCAAATGTAGTATAGCCATGACGAAGATCACATTTGGAAAGTTTGGAAATTTAAATATAGCAGACAACAGACTGAAATCTAAAAGAATATGCAGTATTGGTCTTCTTTGAGAAGACCAAATAGTAGGCCTTATATTTCAAATGTTCCTAGTGAGCGATGCCAAACTGAGCCTGCTGTTGAGGTGGTGGCTAATGCATATACCACAGTGGGAAACATGCTCCTTGGTGTGTTAATACAAAACCCAGGAGTAGCCCCATACCACCTGTCCACATCTCATAACTGCAGGCTACCAGACTGTTTTTCCATCAATGGGAGCGCTATTTCTGAACAGTTATCTAACTTTGTCTTTCTTAAGATATTTCTTTTGAGTGTCTCACCTGTATTGTCTCCCCCATGATCTGTGGTAATGTAAAGATGACGTCATACGCTCTGGACATATCATTTAGTTGATTATTCCTCAGAATTGGAAGTGTGAGCCTCAGGGGTTACAGGAAAGAGAACAGAGGTATTCCTTGGGTTTCTTGTAGTACAACCTTTACAGACCATCTTCGTTATACCTCACAAGAAGCAAAGATCTGAGGAGCCCTGGATACCTAGATTTATGGAATGAGATATATTCAAAGCGTGCAAGAATTAGTCTCACTTGTCGGCCGCACCACAGGGGAAACCTAGGTGTTTTGTGAAAACAACCACAAGCGTCATGAATAGGTGATAATTTTATTTTCAACAATAGTTAACAAATTAGTTTAACCCTTCTTGGCAACAGTTTTTTGTGATTTGTTTACGTATTTTCCACGTCAGACACACATGTAAACACTAAATGTAGCATAAATACTTACTGGCTAAACTTTGTATGTGTCCTGCTTGTGAGCGAAAGTCTTGTGCCAAACATGTGGTGAGGGCTCGACGGTCTTATACAGCCTCGCCTTCGGGGCGGCGTCCAAGGCTGTTTTCCATGTTACGGTCAGATATCCGGCTAATTATAGCCAGCAGGCGCCCAATGAGCTTTTGCCCTATTTGGCAGAAGACATGCACATTCAGCATTTCCCCACACTTCAGAGCGCCATACATTGTGTTACTTATGTGACCGCACTTGCAGATAGTGAGGTCAATCAGTTACATTAAGGCCTATTATATCTATAGTCCCTTCTTTGACGCACATTTCGCCGCAAAATCTTTTTGACCAACGCGCCAGTTCACAGTGGTTGCCAGTGTTTCCAATAGATCAGCTAATTTCAAAAAAAACTATTATCACCAGCACCATCAACGTCAACCTATAGATGTTATTTTGTAAAATACGATCATTTTAAGCCTACATTGGCGCTCCTTTCATGTAGCTTACTTGGCTTATTATTGGGAGCAGTGGTGGGGGCAGATGTAGACTGCCACCCAGTGGTCTTAATTTTCCATTGAAGATGGAATGTGGTTTCAATCGAGTGATGATTAGGCTACGTTTCAGTGAACAGATTAGTTTGTAAGGAGGGACAGAAAAAAAGCTAAATAGGCTGTAAAAATGTAAACTGACTAAAGTAATGAAACACGTGTAGTCACATTGTTAATAATGGTCCACAGCTACTTTGCCCTTTGTCAAAACAGGCCTAAAGAAACATAACCCAAACATAAGTAGATTCACCAAATATAAGTGAAATTATGAAAATACTGTCTGAAAATACAAGAAAAACGTAAGCCAATAAGATTGGAAAGACCCTTGGTGACACGGGAGTGTAACATTTGTTCAGTACACGTCATTGTCTGAACCTTGTATAACTGAAATTCGCCGGAAAGAATGGGTTAAGTCTTCTCTCCCGAAATTCGTGCTTTCTGTGCATGCGTAAGTAAACTAGTCCATTTTGATAAATGAGTGAAAGATCCGACCCTCCTGTTCTCTCCAACTGTCGGTCCCGGGAATTGACAGGCTATGCTGCGTAAGCACTGGAAAGGATAGCGCACATTTCTTTCTATTCCATTTCTACAAATCAGCATTTTTCTGTAAAGTAGGCCTAGTCATATGTTTCCCCGTTGTTTATGTTGTGAATTTTAAGTGGCGTTAAAAATGGCAAAGTCCTCTGTTTTACTTTTCTACTTGCTGCAAGGATTGGTTCACCTCATCATAGGACAGCAACCGCCGCGCGAGCGCGTCGGCCCGTGGCGGCACAGGATTCAGTGGGAGAACAATGGTCAGGTGTATAGTTTGATGAGCACTGGATCAGAGTACCATGCGCCGGTGCGCCCAAGAAGCCAATCCAGGGTCTTAGTCAGCAGAAGAGATGGCACCGGCCATTCCGGACCCAGAGGAGCGCGTGAAGGAACATTTCAAACTAGAACCGGGCAATTGGATTCACATGTTGGCGGTGGTTCAAGGGACCGTAACAATGCTGTCGATCCCGGTTCTATTGGTCATGGACAAGACAATAGACAATATATGGCCGCCAATAGTCGCGCGTCAGGAGCAAGACATCAGCCGGAGCTCCCATACCGACAGGGAATTGCAGGGTCTCCTGGCGCACGGCGCTACACCCCAGAGTACACATACAGAATAAATGCCTCCACACACGGAATTCTACCCGAATTCTCAGGGAGTGGGGTACAGAGAAGAGGGCCTCTTGCTGCCCAGAATGCGAATAGTGATGCTCAGTCGAGAGTTCCTACATCACTGTCCAGAGGCGGTGAGTCTGCGCCTGGAGAAAGTTACAATCAGGTGCGCCCGGAGACGGAGGCATCTGTCTATACACAACTTATACAGACAGAACACTTAAACTCGGAAATTGTTGGCTCTGACGACAGAAATGTTCAGGGCCCTGCCCTCGGTCCCGGTGAGAGTACATTAAACGAAGCTACTACTAACGGCGAAGAAATGGCCGGGGATGACCCTCGTAATCCATTGAAAAATCACAGGAATTCAGTTTTCTACAACATGTACCCCTCAAGGGGAAGATCAGTTGCGCGGACGCGGCGTCCACCACCTGGCACTGGATACGGAACACGATATTTTCAGAATGGTGAGACTGTTGGCTTATTGTCATCAACCATCAAGCCACAGGGTTTTAGAAGTTAGCTGTTTTCAGCACCTACATTTAAAATGAACGTTTATCTCCAACAGGACTCCCGGATCTCATTCCAGACCCCTATGCTATCCAGTCCGGTGCCTACATCCAACGCATGCAGATGTACGCTCTGCGCTGTGCAGCTGAGGAAAACTGTCTTGCCAGGTAACTAGATTGAAGCTTCGTCATCCTTCTGACCTGTTTCGTTTTCTATGTGACAATACATTAAACATGATCTATTTTTGTCCAATTCCTGTGTGAATGACTGTATTTTCACAGGAAGGAAATGACCTCACCACACACCTACTGCATGAAAACATTGAAATGACATGTCCTAGTTCAGACACGGACCTTATCTTTTCATGTGTATACATATGTTCCCCCTGGTTTCCCCAAGGTCAGCATACAGCCCCACTGTGCGAGACATTGACTACAGAGTGCTTCTACGGTTCCCTCAGAAGGTAAAGAACCAAGGCACAACTGACTTCCTGCCTGTGAAACCAAGACACCAGTGGGAATGGCACAGCTGCCACCAGTGAGTATGTCCACCCCCCCTGGTCCAAGGTTTGACCATCGCTCTCTAACCTCCAGTCTCTAGTCTCCAACATGTCCCTAACATTTCTTCCAACTCCCTCCAACCGTTCTCAGGCATTATCATAGCATGGACGCCTTCAGTAACTATGACCTACTGGAGGTCACCACTGGACGTAAGGTGGCAGAGGGACATAAGGCCAGCTTCTGCCTGGAGGACACTGGCTGTGATGCTGGATTTAGGCGACGCTATGCCTGCACCGCACATACACAGGTACTGTACTGTACTCTGCCGTGTGACCAGGATGTCACCTCAAAGTCCTTTGTCTAATCATTTGTCTAATGACACATTGTTTGGTACAGGTGTATTTGGTATGTACATTTTATATATTTTCTTGTGCTGGGCAGGGGTTGAGTCCAGGCTGCCATGACACCTATGCTGCCAATATTGACTGTCAGTGGATAGACATTACTGATGTGCCACCTGGGAACTATGTGCTCAAGGTAATGTCGTTCATGTTGTTCTCTACAAATGTCTGTCTGTGTGTCTTTCTGTCTGCTGCACATGGACCCAGCCATTTCCTTGATTCTTCAGGACTCTTGCAAATGGTGCTCATTGATGGTGTTTTATATTTTCAAGGTGACAGTCAATCCCAGTTTTCATGTCCCAGAGTCTGATTTTTCCAACAACGTGGTGAGGTGTGACATCACGTACACTGGCACGCAAGTCCAGACACGCAACTGTCGGGTAACGAGGTAAGATGTTTTAAATGAAAAGTGTGGAGTGTCTGTACTGAGATTGCCATGCTAATCTCTCTCCTCTATTACGTAACAGGGGTTGAAACTAAAGAAAGAAAGTGGAACAACATTGAAGTGCTTTCCAGTGAGCACCTCCAAGTACTGTATACAGCAACAATATTACAGTTGTTGCTTTGTATAGAATGTTTTGTAAAATTGTGCAGCAATCCTTCCATCAACGTATGTGTTACTAGATTGCATTGAGTATTATGTTTGCAAAATGTTCACATTGTGCAAATGAAACAATCGTTTTTTGTGTGTTTGAATGAAATAGCATACATTTCATTACACAAGCTTAACAATTGTATGTGACAAATCCATTGCATATGGCTATTTTTGTATTATATGAATAAAATAATTGTGGTACTGCTTGAATTTGAACTTATCCTTGAATGTTATGTTGCATTAATATGATAGTATTGACATGCACGTTTAAAAGATTGCAGTTGTGTTTAACCACTTGGTGGCCACATAAATTAATTGAAAGTGCCTCTTCAGCCTGTATAAAATATCAATTAGGTAATATATTTCCATTCACTTTGTAAGTGTGTATGCATGTGTGAGTGAAAGTATTTTTTTAATGTAAAATTGTATTTATGCGCTATAACCTATTATCAATGTAATTTTGTCGATGTTGTGCAAAACACAATAAACACAGTAAATAGAGTGTGTATATTACCAAGACGCTCACATTTTTGTCCCCTTGTTTTATGTGACAGGTGTAAAACACAGCTATTCAGACCATTATTGGAGTAAAGCAGTTGTTCCCTGCTCAGTCACAAATCTTTGTTGTCAATGTTAATGATTTTGCGCAAATTATATAAAAGTCTTCCCTTCTTAGAAGGCATTTATCTACTGCATGATGCCTGTCTGTTTTCAGTTAAGCCTAGCTTGCTAGTTTGTTTATGTTAGAAAGGGTTCTGTAATGTTTTTATCTCTATACTACAGCACAACTTAACTTTGGAAATTGCTGCATTTATTCTCCTTCCATCCTTCCTGCCAACATTTGAGACCCAGGTGACTTAAGCTGGCTGGTTGGGTGCGTGCGTGCAGATTGAGCTAGTGCTCATGGGGGCCACGCCAGGGCCCCAGCAAACAGCCCCAGAGGCAGCTTGTGTTGTGTTTACTGACAGGGCCCTGTGAAGACAGAGGCTGAAGGATGTTAAACTGCCATGTCATATCCACTGAAGCCCCGCCAACGGCAGACGAATGAAAGAGACTCCTTTCTCTGCATTTTTCAAATGAAACACGTAACCAGTTTATATTTCTGACCACCAGTAGGGGAAGTGGGGAGAGGGTGGGGTCCTTGATGCTAATGAAGAACATGCATCCTTGTCATTATATCAGACATTTTGACAACAGAGGTTGAATGTGTTGTCTTCAAGCATGCATGGCACATCTGAAAGCAGAGAGATTCAATTTAGGTAGAACAACGGGCATTAATATTAACAGCAATTCAAATAGTTTACTCTGGACTCCACTTGGATGAATCTGCCAGCATAGATTGTCTATGTTATTGAAAGAGTCTGGAAAGTTCCCCCTCGCTCCCTTTTAGTCTACTCCATTCCTGTCTGTCTAGGAATTCCACCCCAATATTTACAGTTGGTGACAATCTCAGCGAAGCACCACTTTATTGGTGGAGAACACTCTCGTTACACTTTTCCATTCAGGTCAAAAGTGCCAGCAGTATTACACACTGAACATAGGGTTACTGAGTAAGAGCGTTCAAGGTTCAGTACTTGAGGTTTACTGGGCTCCACTGCTATCTCACCCGTTCCTCGCCTTTTTGGACGGGCCTGTCATTTCAAACATGTCATGTTAGAGAGAAGACAGGGCTTGTTTGCTCAGCTGTGGGGCATGCAGACTCACCCTCGCTGGCTCGCTCAGACATCTGGAGCACGCCTCGCTCATTAGCCTTGCACAAGCAAGCGGGACGGCGGGGCCACAGAGATGCCTGTGTTCGTCAACACCAGACCTCGGCAGAACCGTGTCACATCCAGCTCATCCGTACAGCCCAGTGTTCAGCTTCTGAGTAGGAAGTGCTGCGGTAGGTTGCCCACAGAGGAATATGGTCTACCTCAGCGTTCCATCAGAGCTTCACCCTCCAGCTGAGTCCTGTCTGCACCGTCTGCGCACACTAGAAAATTCTGCTGGTAAACATTGACATTCTTCCCAAATATACCTGCACGTTGGTGAACTATGTGTGGGGAGAGGTGTTAAGAGGGAAAGCTAGGCAGGATGTTAGCAGGTCAGATTTGACATATAAGGGGCACTGTGAGACAGTGAGGCACAGTAGCAGAACGTGCAGGCTCGTCTGTCCTCTCACAGGCAGGTTGGTTTAGGCACAGAGCAGAGAAATTCCTCAAGTGCTCAGTCATTTCATTGAGATGAAGAATAGTGCTGGGCTGAGCCATAACATACTGTACACGTAATGGGCCTGATGCAGGCACGCTCATATCCTTGCATGGGTCACTTATACAACTGGCAGACATCTCCACCAACATACAGTCTAAACATTGTCCCCGCTTACCAAACCCTGGAGACCATACATAGTTGTCATCTGCTGGATTCTTTCCTCTGGGAGGGAGACCTCTGTTAAAGTAGGGATAGGTGGCATAACCAGGTGTTGCAGCCCTGACTTTTATTGAGCTTTTATATTCATCTTTTTGAAGGAAGGATTGAGTTGTGTGAGTGGGCCTTCTCAAACCAATTCTTTGATTGTTGTTGATTTATTCAATTTGTTTACATCCTATGGACAACTAGCTTAAGGTTTCTCTGGTTAAGGTTTTTAAAAACACTAAACATTATGTTATCACTGACCCACGCACATAATTGTGACCTTAAAGGACACAGCTTTATCAAAATTGCCAAAGTAGTCAGTCCCACTTTTATCCGAACCTTTGAGTTTTATTCTGCGGTTAATGACTTAGAAATCAACAACTGTAATCAAGCACTTCATTGTGACAGATGCTTTCCCGACATCTCTCAACTTCCAATTTGTCCCACTCTACCTGTTAAAACTGCTTCAATTCTCCCAGATTTGAAGGGTGTCTTCTCCCAACTCCCAAAGTTCTGGACAGATTGTTGGCCACTTCAGAAGTCCCTTTGTCTTATACCAATACTGGACGGTTTTTTACATGTATTTGAGCTCATTGTCCTGTTGGGAGACCCACGACCTTTGAAAAATATCACTCCTGATTCACAGTGCCATGCACGTGTCAGGCACCCAGTGCCAGAGGCAGCTAAACAACCCCAACACATCACTGAACCTGCTCCATGTGGGCCAAGTATTCTTTCTCTAAAGTATTCATATCTTAACATAGACACAGTGAGGTTTTTCTTTGTCTTTTTTCTTCTCTTTTCTTTTTTACCAAAGAAGTGTGTTCTTATATACCTACAGGACATTGTCTTGGAAGGATTTTGGCTGGTTCAGATGTTCAGTCAGGTTTTCCTATGTCTCTTAGCCATTCTCAGCTCCTCCTGGTTCTCCTGCTGTACCGTTTAACCCAGGAACATTGTGTTAAGGTGACGTATGTTGCTTGTTGCAGTTTTGGCTTGTGTCTGAGGGCTTACTTGAATCTATTTGCCAGTCAGTTGAGGTGCTTTCTCCACTAAGGAAACATCCCTTGTCGCAATATTTTATCAAGTTTTGTCTTGCGATTGACTTCATATCCAAAATAGATTAAAATCTGTCGCTCAGAATCCAATTACTTGTAACATCTGGGCCAAGCAACGACTGAGAAAAAGGGGCAGTTCTTAGTGTTGTTTAATTGCGAACCAAAACAATACACAAGCGGTTATCAAAATTACTACATTCTCAACAGTTGTCACACCTATTTCAGATCAGATACTTATTACACGTGCTGCGAGGAAATGAACAACATCATGTTTTTGTGTTCCAGAATTCTCCACTGTTGACCCTTACATTTATGAGCACAGGGTGTACTTCCTAGCACCTTACTGTGGCTAGGCACAGACATGCTCTTTAAGACTTGTTTAGTGACTTGTTTAGTCTCAGTGATATCCCATGGTGCCTTCTTCCCAACAGACGCTGCAATCAGTAAGAATAAACAGTTGGCTGTACATTCATACCTGCAGAACAATGTCTTCAGACAAGCTCTTTACTGTAAGAAACAGCTTAGAACCCTATGAACTTTTCCCCTGAAGTTCGGACAATCACAGCCAGCAGCGAGAACAGACTGTTTGTCTGCACACACCTGCTGTATTAATAGCAAAGGGAATCCTATTATTTTTGAGTGGAGGAGGCAAACAGGAGTTGGTGGTGTACCAAGATGGGGTGTTGTTCTTGGTAAGGACTCTAGCGGACATACCAGAGTGATTTGACTGTTTACAAAGGACGCACCGCCAACATGGCAGCTAGTGCCGTCTGTCTGAGGAGATGAATAGAGAGAATAGACAGCCTTGGCAGGCGGTTGGTTCAAAGCCTTGTGATCTGATGGTTTTCTGAGTACAGGGCCGCAATTTTGGTTTCATTTATTTTGATCTGAAACGATGTTCGTGCTTATTAAATCATGTTTGTTAATAAAGATACTCCTCTGAAAAATATAGACGTTTAGTATAGATCAGGTGAAAATTGTTTTCAGAACAGGCAGCACATCAATAAGTCAGGATTTTACAGTATGCGTGTTGTGACGTTTAATCCAATTATTCCAGTTACTTGCATGTTTCTTGATGGTTTGACAGGTAAAAATGTCTGTTGGTCTGTGACCTCTACCACTATGGTTAACCTTCATTGGCTTAGCGACTACTTACAACCTCACCCCTCAACATCCGCACGCACATCACTCTTCCCTAGCCCCCGAGACAGCGGGCGTAAGTGTAGGTGGGTGATTCACAGTTTGCACTTGTCTACATTGGTCATTCGTCAACATACCTTTACGCCAACTCAGGGAGAAATGCGAGACGCTGCTGGTCTTGTGTCACGTTTGTGTGTGTGTGTTATTTTCTATGTGTGAGCGTTTGCATGTGTGTTAGGATGTGTTTTGTGGTTAACTGCAGAAGGAGCTGGTGAATAGACATGGACACGGAGATGGAGGGTGTACGCTCGAAGCAGAAGCCTCTTGGGGTGAGGTGGTAAAAGTTTGAGACGACTTAAACAAATAGAACCACAGACGCTAGTCTGACTGGTGCAGCACACAGCATTGTCATCATCAAGACTGCCCTCTTCAGTTCACAGTGAGAAACAGCCTCAACATGTTGAGCTTTCTAAGAGTCACTAAGGGACACACACAGCCAGAACACAGCTTTTGTCAGAGACCAGAACAAACTGTGGGCCATGATTTCCTAAAGCCGAAAGGTAAAGCATTTGAAAAAGTCAAATTAGATCATCAGTCATGTTTATTATAAGATGCTCTGTTCCACTCTGTCATAATAAACTCAACATTTTCAAAATGATCACTTATCATTTTGTATTTGGTATTAGAAAATGACAGACACGTCCACATACAAGTGCACATCTTAATCATAGTGCAATCCATTTCCACCAACACCCAGTTCTTTTTCCATTTGTCTTTGGCAAGTCTCCCACCATAAAGCTTAGAGGCTGAAGAGTGGCTGGGTTAACACTGAAGTGCTCACTGTACACATCTCAGATGATCACTGCATATTCTTAAGGTGTTCACTGCATTCTTTTCAGATGCTCACTGCATACTTTTCAGATGCTCACTGCACACTCTTTAAGTGTTCACTCTATATTTCCTTGAGGTTTACTGTTTTCTGCCCTGGTCTATACATCCTGCATGAAATGTAGATTCACTCAACTTTGTGGAGAGTTTTCCTTTGGAAATACCCCCATCTTCAGGCCAGGCCAGGCTCCGTCTCCACCCTGACATGTTATTTCTGTTGCGGCAACTCCTGTTAAAGACAGAAAAGAACCTTTTAGAATTTGAATCTATTCTCTACCATGTTAAAGAGCCATGCCATTTTCCCCTCTCTGCATAAGTACAGGTAGATGGAGATATATAAAAAAATATTGCACATTCATTGGCTAGGGAACTGCATGTTTGTGAGTCTTTCAGCCTTGCCTGAATGAGTAGCGTCAATATTTAATAAATGTGATTGTTTGTGTAGCACGATGTGCATGGTTGATTGTACAAAACAAATCATATCTCGGTACTCAGCCAACGATTCGACAAGTAATGACTCATTAATGCAGATGGTTGAATTATGTACAATGTTTTTCTTTTGTTAGCACGTTTATTTTTGAAATCTGATTTAATAATGCTGATTTCATGCTGTTACTTAGAAAGGAGAATAGGGTGAGACAAGCATTAGAAATGAATTATCATTCAATTTTATTGTGGTTCATTGTCTGAAAGGGCCAGAAGATAATCATATTGATGATAATCACAAACCATATGCAATCAAACCAGATTTCAGACAATGACTCTAATTCGAAACATTTTAAGTGCAGATGACTAGTCTTAAATAAAAACCACAGCCTTTGTCGCTTCTGGAGCTTGTCTCACTGTTGCTGAAACATCAGAAAAGCTTACTGCCATGGTGAACAACGTCTAGATGTGCTTATGTTTATATGGCCATCACAAATATAACGAGGGTTTGCCTCATTCCACTATGGCACGTGTCCAAAGTCTTTATGATTCAAACCAGATTGTGCTTGCCCAACTTTGAGAAGGCCTTGAAAAACAGATTGCAGTTACACATATTCTGCACAAGAGGGAAGTATCCACAAGAAAGGCAGAGATCTCCCTCCCCACCACGCAGTCATTTTGTCTAACACCTACGGCAAGTATTCTCCAATTCATAGAAATGTTTAGTATTATTTTCCTATATTTCTGAGTCAATGCTATTCAATACAAATCCTGGCCCTCCACACAGAGGTGGAATTCTCAGTTAGTTGTGAAGCCTCCGATGTTGACTCATGACTATAATTGTCTTCTTAATGTATCAAGTAACGGGGGAAGCAAGATGTGTCCTTTGCTGGCAGTCTCGCAAGTGCCAGAAGTGATTCAACTACCTCCA
Source organism: Hypomesus transpacificus (assembly GCF_021917145.1). Lineage (NCBI taxonomy): Eukaryota > Metazoa > Chordata > Actinopteri > Osmeriformes > Osmeridae > Hypomesus > Hypomesus transpacificus. The sequence continues at coordinate 4,331,170 of NC_061069.1, forward strand.
ACGCATTTCGACTGAAGTCATGACAAACTTACTGAGAAGTGGGAAATCATGTGACATGAACGAAAGCAGATCCCGTGCTCTCAGACTACTCCACGCTCTCTCTCTCTCTCTCTCTCTCTCTCTCTCTCTCTCTCTCTCTCTCTCTCGCTCGCTCTCTCTCTCTCTCTCTCTCTCTTTCTCTTTCTCTTTCTCTTTCTCTCTCTCTTTCTGTCTCTCTCTTTCTCTCTCTCATTCATTTGTAAAGTCATCTTTTTGCTTTCTTCTTCACAAACGTAACAACATTTACGGTAAATGCGACAAACACGACACTCCCTAAATCCATCCTCCTGTAAACTGGAAATGTAAACATGGTAAAGTGTGCCTCTCTGTAATCTTACCACAATTTATTTCCCGCCTGGTCCCTCTGAGACCACCTCGGAGTCTCTCCGTCTCGTGTTTCAGGCCCTGGGCCTCAAGTTTCCTGCTCCCCCCCCCCCATTTTCTTACACCATACTGGAGCTCTGCCTGCGTTTCCCAGCAGGATATGGGGGAGTTCTGAGGAGGGTGGGTGGAGGTGGGGCCAGCCCCTTGCTAGCCTTCTCCACACGTCCATTGTGGGGGTAAGGGGGGGGTTTCTGACTCCTTGATAGGGAAGTACTGTTCCCCACTATGACGGTGGGGTCTAGAGTACGGGGAGGTGGGGTCGGGTCCAGCTGGGTCACATGGTTGGTGTCTCGGAGTGGGCACGGGAGAGGCAGGTGCCCGTTGACGCCACGTTGGTCAGGATGAGGGTCTTTTTGGGGGCTTGGCGGCATGACGCGGTTGGTTTTCACCACTGATGCCATGTAAACGGGGGACGGGGAGTTAGTCTGTAGAATGATCGTGTCCGCTGTGTCTCGCTGTGATTTCGGTGGTAGTGCTCCATTGGTCTTGTGGTTGTAAACTTGAATGTCACCCAAGGCCCCTGGGTGGCGGGTGTCTTCAGTTAAACTGGGACTAGGACTCTCCTTGCTGAGGTCAATGTTAGCTGTCAGACGGTCAATTTGTTGGACCACCTAGAGGAGAATAACAAGCCTGTTAGGGAGATCGACTATGTTGTCCAGACCTTGAATAACAAACACACACTTTTAATGTCACCAGGTATCTCACACTGATATTTTCATCAGGGTCTCAAGGTTGTTTTACAACATGTTTCTACAAAAAAGACATTTGGATACATCGTTGTTTTGTCCTTATTTGTACCCTGAAATCTCATGCTGGGTTTGCCAAATCAAGCATTCACAAGTTGATGTTGCTTTTTGCATCACCTCTGCAAATGGACACAGTAAAAGCAAACCATCATTTAGAAATGGTCTGGAGGCTTGGCTTGTTAATGTGCTGTGCACATCTCTGCCAATTTCAGCAGAGGCTTGCTGGTAAAAGGTCAGTACAAATTGCTCTAAATCATTGCAAGTGAGTCACAAACAATACTCCGACCTCTTTCATATCACATTTGCTCTGAGCAATCTTTTCTCTTTCTAACAGGACAATGAGTAGATGGAATTTTAAAACCATGTTAATGGTTCGAGCAGCAACAGAATATCCAAAGACACATCAGGCATCAAATCAAAATGACCAATCAACCAAATCAAAGCGAATGCAAGCATAAGGTTTAGACCTTCACAAGGATCCATCTCACCTCCTTCATTTCAACATGGACTTGCTTCAGACCCCCCAAAACCCCCTCCAAGTCCCTAACCACTTGTCGGATCTGGTCCCGGACAGAACCCCCCGGCCCCCCCTTCGGCCTCTCTGGGTCGGACCCCTGGGGCGTCACCAGGTCCTTCCTCTCGGGGTCTCCAGCGTGAACTATGCCCGGGCTGCAGGGAGGGAGGAGTCTGGGCCTTCTCAGGAGATGGTGTGGGTCCCTCTGAGGAACCTCAGTGGAGAAGAAAGACTTGTGAGAAGCTTGATGTCGGCTGCAGCTTCCCTTTGATCCTCCCCTCAGTTTGCTCCAGTCTAGATGGCTATCTCTGGTCTCCCCTGCCCGGGTGAACAGGGGTCTCGGCACGCAGTGTCCATTTGTCACGGCAGGAGGGGAGTGGAAGTGCTCGGGTACACGCGTGTCTGAAGGATAGTGTTCACAACCACCACACCCCCAGCGGTGCTCAGGTTCAGGCCTGTAGTTCACAGGCCTCGGCCTCAGCTGACCTTTGAACTGGACTGGTGGGAGGGGCAGCTGCGGGGCATGCCTGGCGTTGAAGGGCAGCATCCCTGCATCGCCACAGATGACACAACCGCCACACTGTTCTCCCCGCACAGGCAAATAGTGTCTCTCCCCCTGGTTTCGGACCGCTGGGTAGTTGCACTGGGTCGGGTGGAAATCCCAGGAGCAGCTTTGGCTAAAATTGTCCATTTGGCTGTGCGGACCCGGCCCTGTGAACACAGGTCTCCTCTGTGGGCTGCGATGACCATCTCTTCCCTCCCTCTCCAGGCCAAAGTCCCCCCCTTCCACCTCATTCAGGAAGAGGGAGTGTTTGTCTGTCCGACGGTCCAGTGATGGGTGGTCCAGAGCTTGTTTCGGCGGGGTTCGGGGGTAGCCCAGCACACCAGGGTAAGGGGACCCATACTGGGCACAGTGGCCACAGTGGCACAGGACGTTCTGATGCTGGAACCTGTAGTGTCCCGTCCGCGTGGAGTCAGAGAACATGTCAGAAACAGTCCCAGGGTCGCAGTGGAAAACGCCTTAGAAAACAACTGGTTTCCTCCTCCCCTCCCAGCTCTCCAACCTAGCCATTCACTCAAGCTGTTTTCTTCATCTAGCACTCACCAGCAGAAAAACTTTCTACAGCTCCTTTTTTTCCCCCTTACCTTAGACTTCCCTCCCCCTCTTCCTGCCCTTTTGTTTCTCCTTTTCTCTCCTCTACTTGTTTTTCTCTTTGCCTTCTCTTTCTTTTCTTTGACCCCTCTCTCGCACTTTTTCAACTTTTCCCTGCAGCCCTCCTTCCTGCTCGGGGGCCCCTCTCCACCTTCCCCTCTCTCTCTCTCTCTCTCTCTCTCTCTCTCTCTCTCCTTCTCTCTCTCTCTCTCTCTCTCTCTCTCTCTCTCTCTCTCTCTCTCTCTCTCTCTCTCTCTCTCTCTCTCTCTCTCTCTCTCTCTCTCTCTCTCTCTCTCTCTCTGTCTTTGTACCTCTCCCTCCTGGTAGTTCTGTCTCATTTGCTGCCGCAGCCTTCCCGTCTCACTCAGCTGTGCATTTCCCGTTTCCTCCCCTCCACTCCCACCCCTCTCTCTCCGCTCCGTTTCTCCACCTCACCTCACTCAGCGCTCTTTTTCGATCTCGCTCACACCAAACGGTAGCTTCCAAGACGGATTTTCCTCCCCCCCTCTTTCTCTCCCTCCTTCACATGCGTTCCTGGATGTCTGCGTCTAGTCGAGCCCCCGGAACTGCAGCGGTGTGTGCCTCTACTCCGGCACAGGGATCATTAGCCCCAGCTAAAGCAACGGGCACTCTTCAATTAAACACTGCCGCCTGACTGGGATTCCTTAGCCTGAGACGGGAAGGGGAGGAGAGGAGGGAGGAGGGAGGGAGGGAGGGAGGGGAAGAGCAAGGGGTGGAGTATAAGTTTTTTTTTTTGCCTTTTTTTTTTGCCTTTTTTTTTAGCCTTTTTTGTGCCTTTTTTTTTACACACAGACCAAGCAGAGTATAGGAGAGACAAGAGGCACTTCCTTTTGCAAGGGGGTAAAACTGTCATAACCATTCTGATTCTTTCTCCTTCTCTCTCTCTCTCTCTCTTTCCCCCGGTCTCTCATTCTCTCTCTCTCTCTGTCTCTCTTTCTATCTTTCTGTTTTCCACTCTAGAAACTTTATCTCAATCTCTGGTTCTCTCACTCCTCTCTCTCTCTCTCTCTTTCTGGCTATCACACTTTCTCTCAAACATCTCAATCTGTATATCTCTTTTTATCTTCTATCTTATATGGTATGGTGAGTGCCTATACACTTTCACACTGATCTGTTGAGACAGCTGGTATGTCTGGCAAAGCTCTTCTATCAAATTCTGATAAATATAGTGCTTTATTGCGATACATAGTTTTGCATCCAATTCTATGGGATACTGAGGTTTGAGGGACTGGCCCATTCTAAGAATTTCAGTACAGCTAAACACAGTGTATGGTTTAGCAAATCTCTGAATTGACACTGACTGAAGACGGCATCTTATCATTTCAAAGCTCTACCAAGTATAGATATGCACAATCTACGTCTGAAGAAAGCCCTTTCAACACACAGACAGCTTCAGGACAGACCAAGACCAACTCACATATCTTTTGCTTTCAAAAATAGCACACTAACTATTGTATTGTTGCTCTTTGCTCTAAATGTTCAGGCCAAGGTATTTGTTTTCAAAGAAAACACAGCTCACTTTGAAGACAATGGCTTAAAATATACTGAGAATACAAGAGTACTGAGAATAATAGCAAATAATAATAATAGTAATAATAATAGCAAAGGATGAAGGAAATTTATACAGACATTCTGAGCATGGGCAATCCTGTCATAGATGTTCTGATGAGGAGATAGACAAGAAAAACAGACATTTTATTGAGCAGACATTGATATGCATAACAACACACGCACACAAGTGAATACACAAACGAAGGAAAATAAAAAACTATTACACACATACACACTCACACACAGAGACAGTTTTTCCCCTTTCTCTCAGACTATGTAATACACAGAGTGTGTATTGCAAGCATGTGGGTGTGAATTCAAGTTTGCGAACATGTCTGTTTGTGTATTTAACTGAGTGTATTTGTGTTTTTCCACACAGGTGCTTGACAGAGCTGCAAAGCAATCTCATGAGTTTACCTGTGTGTGCGTTTCTGTGTGTGTGTGTGTGTGTGTGTCTGTGTGTGTGGGTGGATAGCTAAATGTCTGTAGTGTGTGCTTGTCTGTGTGTGTGTGTGTGTCGTAATGTTTGTGTGTGTGTGTGTGTTTTTAAGAAGGCCTGTCTGCTTTACTGAAAAGGGAAAGATCCCCCCCTGAAGGCTTGCTTGTGCCACTCTGGTTTCTCAGTGCATTGAGTCGGTCTGTCGGCCTCCCGCCTGACTGAACTGCTGGCGGACATGCAAGAGTTAGAGGAAGCAAAATGCTTTTCATTTGTATGTGTGTCCTGGATAAGGTCATCCTGACCTAGTAAGACATATGGATAATTAAGCTGTCAGAGGACCATTACAGACACCTCAGTAGGTTAGACAATGTGTTGTGTGACCTCATTACTGTAAAATGCATAGGATGCCATAATATACCCTTCATGTACAGCATGGGTGCAGTATATGTCTCCAGATGTCAATGTATGATAATATGGTCATTAGGCATGCTGATGTGCTTGTATAGTGAAATCATAACACTGTTGGTGACAGAGTCACTGCCAGATGGTCTCACTGTGTGCTTCGATGTTTTAATGCAGAGGCTATTCATGTGTACCTGCTATGGAGAAGTCCATGGGATGTAAAACACCTTTGTCCAAAGTGACATTCTAACTTTCTCTGCCCTCACAAACCCCCCTTCACAAATGTAGTTGTTTCAAGATGATAGGTGAGTAGTCATGTTGGTACGTTTCCATGGAAACCTAAGATCTGAGAAATTTGTGACGCCATCATGATTGAATGAATTGAATTGGGTTTGTGAGAGTGATCTAGAAATAGTCTTTTGTCAATTTTGAGTTGTACAAAACTTACTCTCTTACTCACAACAAAACATCAGCCTCACAAACATTTAAAAAGAACATGGATTTCCCAAACCAGTGGTACTCTGGGGTCTTTTCAGTTTCATTTGACATCGCAGGAAAGTCCCAACATGCTCTCTGTTTTGGGACACAAAGGATGTGTTGTTCTGAAGAGGATTATCAAACAGTGGACAGCTTCCAGCCAAGACATCCAAGATTACTCAATCCAAAAACTAACCAAACACACGCATGTAGTTTGAACAGAGTTAGTCTAACCAGCAGGCCTAATTTGGATTGCAGATTTGAAGTGCTTTGTGTTCAAAGAAATACTGATCACTTGATTTGCCCTCACAGCTTTCACAACGTAAACAGCATACTGGCACATATGCAAACACTTTCATGTTCGAACAAGATTGATATTCGTACGTGATCTGACTCACTGTAGGGCATGTGCTGTGTACGTCAAAACCACACCGAAAAATACAGATAACAAGTACTTCTTTAAGCTAGCAGATGTGAATCTAAAAATGTCAGTGCTGTTATACTGGATGAGAATACTGAGTACTGTAGTCAAACTGTGACACTAAGTGTCCAGGTGAGCCTGTTGCCATGGCCAACAGTGAAATGATGCCTTGAAAAAAGGGCTAAAATCTCTCACTCGCTCGCTTTCTCTCCGTCTTTCTCTCTCACCCAGAAGATTGCAATTACTGTACTTCCCAATGTGAACACTATGAACACAAACGGGGATATGAAAAAGCAGACAAAAGAGGACTTGGTTGTGTGATGGAGCACAAGGACAGCGTATTTATAGCACAGTGAGTACAGGAATTATCTGAATAGAGGCTCCAGTAGCACAAACAACACATTGGTAATATAAGACACTGTGAGAGAACATGTCAGCTTGCCTCATGATAAATCCTGGCAACGGTAAAGTGTGGCCGGAACAAGGACTGCCCATTCAAACAATTATGTCAGTGCAATGGGATGCAAGCCCCAGGACATATATGGTGACATGGACTTTTTTGTAACATGGGTGTTAGTTTCTCCAAGACAGTCTTGTATTAGATAATATATTATTCATCCGAACGATCATTATTGCAAACTCATCACGTAACGGTGGAGGCAGAGCGATGCTTCTGTGGGGATATCAGAACTTTCTTTCTCATCAATTAATTAATTTCTTTTCAGTTCAGTAGTTATATCATTAGACCAAGTTATGAGCTACAATACATCTTAAGCCCGATGGCAAAAAGATGATGGTTTTTCATTTTGGAATTGGCCGACCCTGTTATGTTCTAGCACTATTCATTAACTTGGGACAAAGGAGTTCAGTCTATAAAAATCTGACAATTGTGACACTCCCACTGTGTGATGTAGTTCATGGTCAGTACTTTGTTTGGCACTAAAGGCTGGGATTGTGACACACTGAATAGCAGTGAGATCTTAAACGGAATTGTATTTAGAAGAAGAACTGCTTACCCAAATGTATGGTTTCATGGAGGTAACTCAGCACAAATGGGCAGTGATGGGAAAAGGCTGGCCTTTCTGCCTCATCTTTCTCCGTTAGGGTTGAATGGTAATAATGGTGTTTATAGAGTGTACTATAGAGTGGTAATAGAGTAATGATAGAGTGGTATTTATATGGTAATATACAGTATTTGTTGAACACTAGTAATAAAGCTCAAAGAGGTAACTTAGCTTCAGACAATACCACATTTATTTTCCTTATGTTGACAGTCCCTCAGGCACCCCTGACAGTATCCAAATCAACTGGAATCTAACTGTTCATCAATAAGCCTAGGTCTCATCCAAATTCAAATTTACCATGAGCGTTTTTTGTCTTGGACGTCATTTCTTCATTCCTTTTGTGAAACCTTCCAGATGAGTCCATGAGAGGTTTGGCATTACATCTTATTGCATCAACACATTGCTGGGGATCAGATCTCTCTATTACATGGATGTGATGGCTTCAGTGTGAATGAGCCTAAACCTGTGATGGTGCAATACAACTGGCATCACAGTAAGAACCAACAAGCATTCCGCTGAAGCAAGGTCAAAAATCACCTTGCGTCATCTTGGATTCTCTAAAATGCATTATTTTTCTTCTCTTTTTGGGGAAATCCCTAATCTGTCAGGGATATTGGTGTAAACATGTAGAGAAGTATTTTTTGCTATTTAGTCATGTTCAATCAAGAGATTTCCTCACAAGAAGAGGAGGCAAAGTGAGATGGCTGAGGATTTGAACAGTGTTGAGTCTGCGAGAAAACAGACAAGGTCAAAGAACAGCTATTCATCACAGTGCATCCCTGAGAAAGTTCCACATATACTGAGATGTGTTCCCAGCATAGCTCTGAGAAACTAAATCAAAATTATAAACCCAGCGTGTATACTAACAGTATTAATAGTGCTGAGCAATCCCTCATCAAAAAGAGAGGCAGTTCTATACGATGTGTGTTGAAGCTCATCCAGAGTGGCTCTCTGGGTTGTGGTTAACCTCATTGTGCTGACACAGTCTTTGGGCAAGTCTCCAAAGAAGACCAAGCTTCTATTATCTTAAGTGGCAGCATCGTATTATGTGTGTGTTACTTCCGTTCTGGAGCTTTGTCAAGTTATCTCGTTCTTAGGGAATTTCGGTTTGTACTTTTATTGATAAGTTATTTACAAGGGTTATTTACATAAGGTTTTTCCACATAGCTGGAGGTATTAGGGACAATTGCAGTTATTTAATCTGTCAAACACTCATCTAAAACTAGGGATTTTAAATATGAATGACATGTTTCTATGACTAGGTAATGGCATTGACAGTAATGACTAACTCTATCGACTGAGAGGAAAACTATCTATGAGAGTATATTTTTGTGTTTTGGAGTGTGTTAGATCAAACTTTGACACACCTCTATCTTTCCCACAGCTACAAGAGAGCACTGTCTTTTACCATAGAAATTACATTTTCAACAAAAAAATATGTATATTGAAAGAAGGAAATGTCCAAAGGAACATGTACTCTGGATAGGCACAAGTGATGCACTGTCACATCACAAATATAATTGCTGAACTTTAAGAAAAAGCAGTGAACATTTTGCTATAGTTGATGTGGTGAACTTTAAACTGTAAATTGAATTGATTAGACTGATATTCAACCTTCTGACAACTGGAATGCAAACAGCCCATTTGTAGAGAAATTCAGTGTCAGTATTGCTAAGCTGAGAGCAGGGGGGGACTGTTCTGAATATTGCAGCATTGGAAACTCTCCTAAACTCATTGTGCATCTTTGAATGATAAACCAGAAATGTTTCCTCTCTCTCTCTCTCTCTCTCTCTCTCTCTCTCTCTCTCTCTCTCTCTCTCTCTCTCTCTCTCTCTCCCTCTCTCCCTCCCTCTCTCTGTCCCTCCCTCCCTCTCTCTCTCTACCGTAATAGAAGGCACTGTAGCCTCAGTAAATACACATTTTTAGCACTTAGTAATAAGCAGAATGCTCATCCTGTCCAGTTCAACTGCCTTTGAACTACTACTCTTGACCATCCCACAGTAAAACAATGGTTCTTTTCTGTGCAGATCTTTTGCTCACTACTCGAGTCCAGCAGGACGTCGCACGAGAAGCACACAGCCTCCATGACATCACCGACAACACCGGACAAAGCTCCTTTCCCTTACTCATCACCGAGAACATCTGAACAATCAACCGTTAGTGCCTGCAACTTGCATTTCAGATCGTTGTTTTCCCTGAGCCAGGGTTTCACCTGGAGTTGCTCAGCCAGCACTCCCATGCTGTGACAAACACAACCTGCAGTCACTGACAACTCTCCCCAGCAGAGGGAGACTTCACCTCCTACAAACAGTGTCTGTTACCAACTGTCTTGGATTCAGGGAAGTCCCCGATTCTGGACACCAGGATCAGAGAAAGGTCATTTGTACCAATCAAAGACGAAGTAGATTTTTGGCTCAAACACGAAATTCGCTCAGCCACGAAGTTCACTCTCCTTTTAAAATGCAAGGAGGGAAATGCTGTGATCCCTCTTAGATTTGTACAGTAATATAACTTTCAGCTTCCAGTGAAGTAAAGTCGTGTGAAGTCATAGAGTACAGCAGTCAGATGAGATATGAAACTGTTTTTAAAACGTGTTCAATCTGGGATTCAGGGAGTTGATTTACTGTCATTGTCACCTGTGATCATTGATCGGTGTGATCAGTGCCCGTGGCTTGCACTCACAAAGTACATATTGTGAAACAGCTGGGTTTATCTCACTTTGATGTTAGTCCATGATTGTTAAGCTTTGACTGTACTGACATCTTTATCAGAAGTCTAATTCGACCTTATTAAGTAGTATGTCTGTCTGACCTAACATGGCCTGGCATAGACATAACGCATTGAGACATCTTATAGACGTATTACGAAACTTCTGGATATTCGGAAATGTTGCCACAATGGACCAAATGGCTTCGCTTGCATCTTTCTCCACCGCCATTACGGAATTACAACTCAAATTAGCGCACAACATCAACGTCATCGTTCTCAGGCACTCCCTCTATTCGCTGATTGGACCGGTAAAAAGTTATCAGAGACATCTGACTAATAGACCGAAAGCCCAGAGGCAGTACAAAAGTAAAATGAAAATTGAGCGGAAGTTCGTAGGAGGGCAGAGCCAAAGCTCTCATATGTTTGCCATTCATATTCCGTTCTCCAACACAGCGCATGTAGCACATTTTGACCGCTAGGTGGCAATGTTAAAACTGTCTTGCTAAGATAATAAGGCTGCAACATGTGCTTTGCAGAATGCTTTGTCATGTTTCTTGTGGAGGAAAATACAGTTTTACCGTGTTACTGTGTCATCGCCCACATTCCACATTTCTAGTTCATAATTGAATTGAAACAATGAGGTATCAATTTCAGAAGCAAGGATGACATAAAAGCCGCCGTAATGACAATCTGAGTAATCACGACTGCCATGATTTGATTGTAATGTGCAGAGTGCCTTTCACGGGGCACTCTCATGGAGATCGCTGTGCAGTCTGTAGGTCTGTGCTGTTGTACCAAGCCCGGATAAATAATGGACAGGGAGGAGCCGTGGAGCCAGAGAGCCCATTAAGCTAGGGTTAATGCATCCAGGACACCTTGCAGTGCTCCACTGAGCTGCCCATCACTTCATACTGGATCTAGTTTCACACAGGGACCCTCCTTCTCTCACTGTCCGTTCCTCTGTTGTAAACTCAGAAAGACAAGTATAAAAACTGAAGGGGTCAAGTGATGGGTCAAAACAACAGGAATCGCTCCCATGTCTTCCTACATTGCTTTAGCATATAAAATGGCACCAGACAAGGTTCCAACACACGCCAATCATGAGCTGACCGTTGACAAGGATGCTGACAACCTATGTCACGCTATAAGCGGACTGAAAAACCTTTATGGCTGCCGAAGGTGACGGAAGTTGGAGTTGAGGCCTGAAGACATATAACATTCAATTTCTTCAACTGTCCCTCGGCGGGCATGAACTCAATCTGCAGTTGAAATTGTTTCGATGGTGCCTGTGTTCTTGGGTTTCACAGTGTTTTCCCCCTTGCTAAATGGACTGGGTGCATTAGGGCTAGGAGAGGAGCACGCTGCAGAGTGGTCTTAAAAGGTAACATTAAAAAACCCCAGACAGCTTATCCTTTGTCAGCTCCCTGCCCTGGTGTAGAGAGACAGTGACACGTACCGCCCTTGGATGGAAGCGAGGAATATCAGGTTTCGTACCCTCAAATCAAAACAATTATTCAGACCGTGTTGTGAGAATGGAGGCATTTTACAGGCAGAAGGTACATGCAGCCCTCGTTCTAATTCTCCGTCATGTCTTCATGTCCCCTTCTTTCTTTGTCCATCTCTCTTCATTCACTCTATTGCAATAGTTGATGTGGTGAACTTTAAACTGTAAATTGAATTGATTAGACAGATATTCAACCTTCTGACAACTGGAATGCAAACAGCCCATTTGTAGAGAAATTCAGTGTCAGTATTGCTAAGCTGAGAGCAGGAGGGGACTGTTCTCCCCTCCTGCTCTCAGCTTAGCAAAGGTGTGACTGCTCTCTCTCTCTTTCTCTATTTCTCTATTTCTCTATTTCTCTCTTTCTCTCTTTCTCTCTTTCTTTCTCTCTTTCTCTCTTTCTTTCTCTCTTTCTCTCTTTCTCTTTCTCTCTTTCTCTCTTTCTTTCTCTCTCTCTTTCTTTCTCTCTCTCTCTCTCTCTCTCTCTCTCTCTCTCTCTCTCTCTCTCTCTCTCTCTCTCTCTCTCTCTCTCTCTCTCTCTCTCTCTCTCTCTCTCTCTCTCTCACACACACACACACACACACAATAAACCAAAACACACACATTCTGTGGGGAAGGAGAGACTGTTTTGACACACGTTCAACTAGTGTGTACCACCAGTATGGTAAGAGGGTGTGTAAATTCCTCACCTGTCGCCGTCCTCCCATCCATCCCTCCCTCCTCCCTTCCCCCTCCCTTTGCCACTCCTTCACACGCACTCCCTCTGTTCCTTTCTCCCACACACCCCTCGTAGAGCACATCTTCAGGGGCTGAACTCTCGTCTACATAGGAGCATTCAGCTGCAAAAAGATCTACCTAAACTATCTGACATAACCGTACTCTATTTCCAGTTATCTACAGTGAATATGTCGAATTTGGTGAGTTTTTAAAAAACTAAATTCTCTAACTGTAACATTTCTTTTTACTGCAGGAATTTTTTAAACTTCGTCATCATCTTGAAAAGAGTTACAGTGTAACACACACTGTGACTATGCGTGCAGAGAAATGCAGACATAATTATATTGAATATGAGATTTTATTAAATGTGAATAAAAGATAACGTAGAATCTAGATTCTGAATGCATGCACTTCTCTTAGACAGTAAAAGAACACATACCAAATTGACTGTTATAGTACGTATCTACACAACAGTAATTGTTATGCTTAGTAAAAAATTTAAAAAGTAACATGTACATATATTAATCTAGCAAAAATCACAGAGAGGTGTGCGTCGATTATGTAGATAATACACTTCTGGACAGCACAGATCATACTTTATCGTTTAAATGAATCAAAACGGTGTTGTCATTGTGAAATCATTGTGTGGGACCAGGGTAGGTTTGCGTTGTCGTTGACTTAATCCCAATAGGTTGGATTCTACTTCGCCAGAGGAGCCGGCGGCTTGACAAAGGCTGCAGCTGCTTCTGTTCTCCAGAGAAGGTGAGAAATGACAGACTGGCTCAGGTAACTGCATTTTGACATAGATACCTTTGAAACTCACCCACCGTGGAGTAGGAGACGTGTTTCCAATGCTTAATCCCACTGTGGCATCTGAATTTAAATTCACTAGGGTTTGAAGATAGAAGTATGAGAAAAAAAGGGGAAATGAAAAAGTGGAAAATAACAATACTGTACTGTCTTGTCCCTTGTTATCTTGCAGGTTCCTTATAGTCTTGACTGAACAGGGTCCCACACACTGTGGATTTTGTAGTTTAAATCTTGTAGGAGTAGGACTTCAAATCATAAATGGCAAGTCATCTGATGTTAGTATTTGACTATTGTTCCAATGTGTTTTATTTTGTCATTATTATTAAATGCTCAGTTTGGATTGTGTGGGGGGTAACTGGCCTGACTGACTCCCTCGTGTGTGACACCAACCCTTCATCTCCAGCTCCCTTGAAAAGGTTTCTACCGTGAGAGATGCCTCCCGTGAGCAATGATGTCATGACATCTCTATTTGTCGGCTTAATAGTTGACTGTGAAAGCTGACCCCTTGTCCTGGGGCTCAGACAGACTATCTGAGTTTGGAAGACCAGTGAGGAGATTCCTGCAAACCATCGCCAGAAGAGAAGGATGAAAACATACACCCTGGATGAAAGAAAACCGATACGAATCTGTGTGTTCTTTTTGCATGCTTACCCAACAACCCTCTTTTCTCAGAATTCAAGCCTTTAACGCTCTGATCACAGAACACGACGATAGCGTTATCTTCATGTAAGCCCAACATCTGAGAACAGCAGGTAAACCATGTCAGTTTGGGGTAGATCAAATTCGATGTGTATTTTCAATATGCTTGATCATTCTCAGATTGTGTCCTTTTCTTGTTTTAGAGTACAAAAACAAGATGGATCTTAACTGATATAGTGCTATAACTATCACTGACACAGCAAAATAGTTTACTTTAATCCGATTAGTATAACCTAATTGACAAAGGTTGTTTGGTAACGCAGGTTGATGTTGCTTAAGAAGGAGATCAATTGCAGATTCAAGCTCACTTGAGTTGTTGAAAGCATGACAACACAGGGCTAACAATGTTTTCTTGAAGCTCTGAGTTCAGACATGGTCCACATCGGCAGACCATCAAGACAACTCTGAATTGGGGATCCACAGCACACGTCACCAACTCAAACATCCTGTTATTCCTATGAACTGACGTTGCCTGTAAATGTTACTATTGAGACCATCCGTCTTCAGTTCAGGTGGACCTGCAAAGTGACTTTCTGAAGATACAGAACTTAGCTTACTGGTGAGCATTGAACCAATGTGACTTGTTCACAGTGGCTAAGTTCAGTTTCTGAAATGAAACAAAAGGTTTCCCCTGCCTGCTAGGAGTTACAGGCGCTCATAGCTCGGAGGTAAGAGAAGAGGACACTAATGGGATAGGACAGGTGTTAAATGTAGAGGAATGCTCTATGAAAGTATGCATGTCTAGACATACAGTACAGCATGCAGCACTCACTTGTTGGTAAGGAGAGAGTTCCCCACAGTAAAGATGAACTAACAAAGTATTAGGATCATTAAATAAGCTACTGTCCACAACCTGCTATGAAACTGCTTAGAAAGACAGAGTTGGGAGAGGGCTTACAGAGAAGTGGAAGGCAGGCAGGGTTGCACACTCCTGTGCCTACTGAACTGGAATCAGTGTGTGTAGAGAACTGGCTCAGTACAGCAGGAACCGGAGTGAAGCCTACTACATCATCATCATCATCATCATCATCATCATCATCACTGTTTTGTTGTCACCATCATTATCGTCTCCAGCATGTGATGTGATCACTAACAAAGTAGTGTCGTAGTATATTATGTGTGTGTGTGTGTTTTGTATAACAGAAAGTCACTGTGTTACATTACAAATTGACTTATGCTGCTTCTCCACCTACTTTCTTTACTTACCATGTATCACCTGGGCTCATGAGAATATTAGACTGAACTTCTCCCATACATGCATTATTATAAAGCTATGGGGGCAGCTGGGGTTTAATATTAGAGATATTGATCTTCTTAAAGTGACATATTGATTTATGATGGCTTTGGTTTTCAGAGCATGACAATTATCTTTCACCTTGAGACATGCACCAAAGACCATAGGCAAGATTTCTGCAGACGTTTGCTACATGGCTTGCCGCCACAGACCTGCTTACTAGGCACAGCAAGACAATGTAATTCCATTACTTTTAGAGGAAACTAAATCTATGTTGGAAGACCAAATGACCTGCCATCATTTTGCCACCTTTTTTGCCACCATTTTGCCAATTTTTTTTAACTTTCAGATTAAAGTGAATGTCGATTAAATGAACACTGAAAATGTAAGTAAATATTTTCTTGATTGAATGTCATTAAAGACTGAAAAATGTGTCTATGGAATGTAATAAAATACTGTGAAAATGAACCAACTGCATTCAAATTGTTGCTTATTTAATAATATTGAGTGCACAACAGTTTGTATCACAAGGTGTCTGTACATTTTAAATACATCACCTAAATGCTGTAGTGGAGCCTCCGCTATTCAGTCAATACTATAACGCCCCAGGTTTAAGCAATTGAACTGAATGTAAAAACAATTACAGTAATGCCAGTACAGTACCTTTCATCTCCACTAGGGGGTATCAAACCTCGCACACGAAAGTGTAAATCAATCAATTGCTCAATCAGACAGTCTAAGATTACTTCGGCGATGCAGTAGGCATGTGAAACAACAATTCCGTCTTTAAAGTTGAAAAAAAGAATATATATTGTATTATATTATTACTTATCTTTACATATTTGAGATTTATTTAGTAAATTACTGTTCAAAGGGAAAACTACTGTATGCACCTAGGCGACGGCAGCTCTGACCAAAGCGCGTGGAAAAATCTAGGAAGTAGCAATTCGACAAGCAAAAATACATTCTCGCAGTCAGTTGTCGGTAAGACATGAACCTGACCGTCAAATTCGCACTCTGCGAATAATTTTGCTTTCGTTTCAATTAAATGACATACATTTAACACCTTTCGGTACCACGCAGGTGATTATTTGATCTGAACGTGTTTTGGTAGACCAGTGAAAAGGAGAGCTTTATTTGTCAACAATGTTTTTCTCTACACAACCCGAATAAAAAGGTAAGGTTTTCGACCAACAAAGTCATGTTTATCGTAATATTTGTTGTAAAAGTTGTATAGCCCTGCAAAGGTTAATATATTTATTAAAGATGATAAAAGTAGCATTTAACCATATTACTCCATTTGTGTCCCTTGTTGGTACAATAGGCTACTTACTGAAGCCGGGACAAGTATGCACATGCTTATCTTACTGTTTGCTGGGATAATTCTAAGCTCTGCTTTAGCCCTCCTTTTGGGAATTGTATGTGTGACACATATCTTACACGGGGTATGGACTGTCATTGAGTAATTCCATAAACCTTTCATCAAACTAGTTGGTCTCATTTCAGGGAATAGAAAAGGAATTGTACAATCTAACGATACAATTTCAACCATTCACTTATTCTTTCATCTTATGTCATCTGATGCATGTCTCCCTTCCCTCCCAGCATTGTGTACATGTTGAGTTGGGGTGTGTGAAGGTATGCGGAGGGGTCCCGGGACGTGTCAGTATGAACATCACTCTCGCTGAGGGAGCAGCCTATCAGGATGGACAGGCGTTCATGCTCCAGATCTACCCCAGGCTGAGCCAGGAGGACACCGCATCATGTTGCACCCTCCAAGTCAGCGCCGGGGTCACTGCAGCCCATGTCATCCAGAACGCTGGGGCAACCCTGGGCTTGGATATGAGCTGGCCATACTCCCTCCTGGAGGTCCAGCGGGACGGAGGGGAGACCAGGGCCCTGGAGCCCAGGGAGCTGCCTGTGGAGAGAGTCCTTCTTTGGCCTCCCAGGTTTCAGAAGCAGCACCCTCAGAGCCAGGGCTACTTTTTCATCCTCCAGAGAGGAGATGATACAAATCAAAGAAGAGCTTATCAGGTACAACAGACTGACCAGGCGTTACGGGGCGAGGACACCGACGACTTGTGTAACCTCTCCGTCCTGACCGAGGACAGTATTCTGGGCGCTCTGCGCCAGCGCTTTGACAAACGTCAAATCTACACCTACGCCAGTGGGATCCTCATCGCCATTAACCCTTTCAAGTTCCTGCCCATCTACAACCCCAAGTACGTCAAGATGTATGAAAACCAGCCGCTGGGGAGGTTGAGACCTCACATCTTTGCAGTGGCGGACGTGGCCTTCCACGCCATGCTGAGGAAGCAGGTGAACCAGTGTATCGTCATATCCGGGGAGAGTGGCTCAGGAAAGACCCAGAGCACCAACTTCCTGATCCACTGCCTGACCGCCCTCAGTCAGAAGGGCTTCAGCAGCGGGGCAGAACGCACCATTCTGGGGGCGGGCCCTGTGCTTGAGGTAGGTCCTCGATAGGAGGGGAGCCACTTACTGTCACACCACATACAAACACAGCTCCAAATGAGCGACAGTAAAGGCGGATGTAGTGAAAGTTGGTTAGTGTGGTTCCTACTTAACGAGTGTGACTTGGGATGGTTTTGAGGAACTGGAAGGCGGTATTGAAAGTGTTGTTTTGTGGGTTGAGACGGCGTGTGGAGCGTCAGAGTTGATAAAGCTTCTGCATTGTTGCTCGAAGATCTAAATGGGACACATCACTGTAGCTGCTGTTACTGTATGTGTCTTTCCTGAAAGAAGATTTTGAATGAAGGGATGAGTCTTAAGACCAGGTATAGCTCAGAAACGTGTATGAGACACAAATGCACTCGCATAGAAAGGACGAAAACGTAAAAGCTATCTAATCTCTTTCTGAGAAGAACTGACGTGCTGCAGACACTACCATATATCCGTCAAGGAGGTAGACACCACACTCAGACAGGAAGCAAACAAAAGCACAACAGTAGCACTATTTACTTCCAACTCAAAGCACACCCTGAACCCACCATGACCACGGAACGGATTGATCATGTAACACGTTGAGCAAGGCCTATTTTCATCTTTAGTTGTCACATTTAGGACAAACGCTTGATTCGCTAGTTGTGTTTTGTCCTGGAAAGGAAAAGGGATAACCAGGCTATGCACTCCACCAACTTTGTTTCTGTCAGTGCTGTGTCCACCCATTCTTGTAGTGCTCAGGTGTTAATGGGAAACAAGCCTTTCCTGGAAAATGATTTTCTTTCTTTCTAAATAAAGGTGATTTAATAACACCTTTCCTTGCCAATTATATGGCTTGATCCCATGATTGCAAAGGGAACCATCCATGTCACTTTACATTTGTAAATGACAGCTCTTAAGACAGATGTTTATTTTCTACACAGGTGCACCATACATTTTTTTTATTTATTTTTTAAAACAAAAACAATTCTAGTTAGTGGTTGATTTTATGATAGTGATTGATTATATCCATACGTTTCTTGTTTGTCAGTGTTGTTGATAACCTTTTGCATAAGCACAGGACTCAAAGGACTGTTCTATTGAACACCTAACACACCCATTTCTGAAGGCACTGCCTGCTGGATTCCTTTTCCCACCGCGTCTCTCTAAACAGGCCCAACAGGTTTCTCTCAGGTTTAAAAACAGCCATTCACTCTATCTACCCTCCCCTGGTCTCTCTTTCCATCCAATGCATACCTTTCATTGCCAGTCACTGGCTTAGATTTATCTTTAGTTGGAGCTGAGAGGTATGTTTTGTGTGTTGGTTCAAATTGATTTTTCAACGTAATTGAATAGGAAATGGGTATTGAGAGCGTGAGAGCTTGTGCCAAAGTGATTTGCCTCTGGTGCTACTGATGGGTTGCGCAATGAACAAGCCATTAGGCTAATGTGAACTCTACACAAGAATGTCTCCTTTCCAACAGAGAAACCGCTATGAAAGGTTAATGACATTCCAGTGTTCATGAATTTCCTGTCATTATTATGATGATGTTTACTTCTACACAACATGATCTCCGTAGGAAAAACAGTCAGTAAAAGGCAGACAGTATGTTTTATTCATTTATTAATAGTTCCTGTTTGCCAAGTTAGCTCATGTCAGTGTCATCCTTTATCTGAGCATATTGCACAATTCCATGTCAAACCCGTGAATCCAGAACTGAAAATGGCAAAGTTCAAGTTCCTCAATAGGGAACTGATTGCTCTTGATGTGTGCAGTCTGCCATGTTATCAGTTTAAAAAGGCATTGGTAGGAATTGTTAACTGTCCTGAGAGAACAATGGAGACTGTGGCACCTGCCTTGGAGAGGGAGGTAGGCAGAGGGAGGTAGGCAGAGGCAGGCAGGCTGGTTCACCTGGAGGGGTTGTGTGCTGTGAGCAGCAGCGGCTCAAAGGCTCCATAAGGAAATGCAGGGGACAAGGGTGTTGGCTTCCAGCGACAGACAGGAAGAGAGAGATGGAGAAATGAGAACATGTCAAGACAGGCTGGGTCGGCTCGTCTGGCAATCCCCGCCTACCGCGCAGGCCCATAAAATCACACGTGTGCGTTTTTATCTCGCTTTCCCACTTCTTCTACCTAACCTTTCAAGCTCTCTTTGTACTGTATCTCTCGTTCCTCCCTCTCTCCCTCTCTCGTCTTTTCTCTGTTCAACCGGCTGACACTGGGAAACGGATGGGGCGGAAAGTAGAATGCCACACATATTAGACAGAGCCTTTGTCTGTTTATGTAGAGGGTACAGTTTGATCAGTGTCCTGCATAACTTCAGCGCTTTGGGTTGAGAAAGAAAACGCGTTTGACGTAAAACTCTTTGTAATTAACGGTCAGAGTTGGGGAAAGAGCCATGCCTGGTTTGAAGCCTGGTGTAAACCACAGCCTTGGCCTGTCAAGACAGGAATTCATGGCACGATCCTCCAACGCACCATCCCGGCCAATCAAACTGCAGGGATGTCCCGCTGTCATTCCTACACACAAAACAAAATTGTTGTCAGTGAAACTTGAGTCTTATCAAAGGTATGACACAGTGACTGTTGAGGGGGTAGATTCCTATATAAGTGTGCCAGTTTTCAGTTCATGCGTGAGTTTCCTGTTGAGAGTTCTTCCAAGACGACTGTAGTGGCATCATGTTTTGTGTCTGTTCAGAGCAGAACACATGCATTACCCTCAACTACATCATGATGAGGAAGCTAGTACATAACTGCAGTGGCTGAATTGACATTGGACAGTGTGAAGTATACATGTGTTCCTTGTGACCTACTTTGGTTTATGGCCTGCACTAAACATATCCTCCATGTTTATGTATTCAGTCGAAGCTTAATGGGAATTTTCTTGCAATGACGCAGGTCCGTCATTGCACCGTACCAGTTTATTTAACAGTGAAACACCTGTGTATCTTTTCTCAACAGGCCTTTGGCAACGCCAAGACTGCGCAGAACAACAACTCCAGCCGCTTTGGAAAGTTCATCCAAGTCAACTATCTGGAGAGTGGTGTAGTGAGGGGGTGAGTCACTGCCCAGATTCAGTCACCCACCAAAAGCAACGCCTCTTGTTGCTGACAATAGTAACACTAAGACAAAGCCACAGCCAAAGTGCTTAGGGGTTCTTTTTGTTCAACTAATCATGGATTCGTTATTGAAAACCAGTTTGTCCTGCTCAAACCAGGAGGATTTGAAGCTCACCAAATGAACGCTAGGGTTTGATGTGTGGGGCTTTCTCTGACGGCCATGAGAGTCCCTTTATCTTTTTTTGTTTGACTTTTGTTTCTGTTACGGTTTTGCTCCCACACATTCTCTGGAGAGCTTCCTAATCTGACCTTCTATCCCATTTGATGATATTGACAGTTTGCTTGTCTCGTACACAGGGCGGTCATAGAGAAGTACCTGCTGGAAAAGTGTCGCCTGGTATTCCGAGATAAGAGTGAGAGGTATGAACATGTCCATTGTAATGCTGCCCTGCCTCTCAAATACAGTGAACTCATAAAGCATATCCGTCAGAACCTCAAAGCATATCATCTTAAAAAAAAAAAAAATTGATTGCGGTCCCAAAGAATGACTCGTATGAGGAACTCTGGCTCCGATTAGCCTGATGTCTGTATGACCTCTGACCCCTCCAGGAACTACCATGTGTTTTACTATCTTCTGGTGGGAGCGGCCAAGGAGGAACAGAAGGAGCTTCGACTCTTACAGCCCCAAGACTACCTCTACCTCAATCAGGTGATCCCTTGTGCACGGACACACATGGACACGCCTGGTTTTCTTAACATTATATAGTGATCTAGCAACAATGGTTTTGCTGTGAAGCATGCACAAGAATGTCTCATGCACAAGATGCTGCATAATGTGCTATAATACACAATGAGTGTGATTGTCTCTTTGTCATCATATAGGAGAACTTTGATCTGGAAAATGAAGAGGACTTCAGGCATGAGTACAAAAGGCTCCATCAAGCTATGGAGATGGTCGGCTTCCTTCCGGCTACCAAGACACAGTATGTACAGAATATGTATACAATCCACAGTATGTACAGAATATGTATACAATCTACAGTATGTACAGAATATGTATACAATCTACAGTATGTACAGAATATGTATACAATCCACAGTATGTGAGAATTATGTATACAATCCATAGTATGGACAGTACATGTCTGATCAGGAAAAACAGTGAAGTGAAGGATCCTTTACCCTAAAACACTCCACGCTCTACAGTACCTCATACATGTATGTTACCTGCCTGGTTGTCATCAATTCCTGCAATGTCATACTGTAACCATACCCCCAAGACAAATGAACATAAAGTGCTTTAGGAGTAGGCATGAAATCACCAAATGTAAGTCGATTTTCGGAACTAAACTCCTATCTAATGATGTGAGCCTGTGTGGTTTAATGTAACTAAGTTCATACCTAAGATTGAACCTTGGTAAGCTGGTTGGTGTTGCTGTTGGTAGGTGTGGATATGGGTGAAAGGACAAGAGGTCAGGGTTTCCTCTGGGTCAGAGTGGAAGTGCATTACGTATGCTATCCTTCAGACTCAATCCTGGCTGTGCTTGAAAACATTGCAGTCAAGCTGTTATTAAACTAAATGAAACCAAAGTGAGTTATTCTATGTAAATGTCACAAACTTTACTTAATAGAAGTCAACATAATCTGATTAAAGTATCTAAGCAAGTGAGCTAAGCAAAGCATTTATTAAATACAACTGTGTTCAACGTACATTATTTTGAATCTATATCCAGTTTTTTACATTCATTGATCAGACACCAATTAAAACTTGGAATGATCAAAACCAGACACATGTCCATTTCTTACCATCAAAATACATTCATCAGCCTAAAGTCTACTTGTTTAATGGAATGACTTGTATAATGGCATTTCCAGGAATTCCTCCTCGCTGTTTGGGGACGGCAGCAGGTTGGAACAAGTCAGTCCCAACAGGGCAGGAATGCAGTTCTTATCTCCGACAGGCCCTGCTTGTCTCAGGGCCTGACAGGCACCGTAGGGCTGTACCTAGCCTCTCACCTGATCCAGGGCTCTCCAGCCCTAGCTCCTTCTGAACCTCCTCCATTGTGGATGATGTCAATGGGTGGTTGTGAATAGTGTGAATAACTCATAAACAATGTTGACGTCACATTGAAATTCACAATCCTAATCTATGTTTGTGCAAACTGACTGCAAAGCTGATTCTGATTCTGTTCATGTAGCGGACACTTTTATCCGAAGTAGACAAGTCCTCATGCTATTTACTGTAGGTAATTCAGCTGTGTTGTGTGTTTGTGTGTGTGTGTGCATGTACAGGATCTTCTCAGTGCTCTCTGCCATTCTCTACCTGGGCAACATTACCTACACACTGTCTGAGGATGGACAGGTGCTGGAGGCCGGCCCTGCTGATGTCCTGTCAACCCTGTCTGACCTGCTCAAGGTCAGTTCAGCAGCTGTGTTTAGCACTGTTAGACTCATATACAAATCTAGATCAGTTTTTCTACATATCTGTCTACATCTGTTCTATTTATGAAGACATCTCAATGATCTGCTTCTGGGGTCGGTGTCGAGCATTTTCCATCTGTGATTTTTCTAAATAACTGAACCAAGCTGAAGAAGGGAGATTTCTTTGTTTGTTCTGCATTGTAGAGGGGTGTATTATCTTGTTGAAGGTTGGACTCTGTGCCACGATATGTTACCCCAGACTTGTTTCCCAAAAGAAGCCTTTTTTTTATTGTCTTCTAGGTCAAAAAGCAGCTGTTGGTGGAGGCTTTGACCAAGCGGAAATCGACCACGGCCAAGGTCACGCTGGTCCTTCCTTACTCACTCAAGGAGGTGGAGATTCCTCACACCTGTTGTATTTCCACACAATCATCATCCATCGCTAATTCCGTTGCTAGCCGATTAGTCCAGTCGCTTACTTCCTGTTTGCTTTTCACGGCAGCACGTTCTGACCCATCCCCTGGCCTTTTATCGCTGTCCCTGCAGGCCACCACGACGAGGGACTCCATGGCCAAGTCCCTGTACGGCGCTTTGTTTGACTGGATCCTCCTCCACATCAACCATGCTCTGCTCAACAAGCGAGACATGGAGGAGTCCGTCTCGGTGAGTCCTCTTCCACGGCAGGGTCATAGAGTGGACGTGTGTGGGAGAGACGTTCCTGTCCAGTGACCCTGGGTTCCGGTGTGACGAGAGAATAGGACGCGCTACCTTTTTTAGGGGGTGGCGAGGTGACGCACGTCTGCTGGTTTGGTTTCAGTGTCTGTCCATCGGAATCCTGGATATATTTGGCTTTGAGGATTTCAAGACCAACAGCTTCGAGCAGTTCTGCATCAACTATGCCAACGAGAGGCTTCAGCATTACTTCAACCAGCACATCTTCACACTTGAGCAGGTGCTAAGCCCCCCCTTCCCTCCCTCCCTCCCCCCACCCACCTGACACACCCCTCCTATTTGTCCACAACGAAGAGCTGTTGTTACCGTTGGCATTCTCATCAGCACGTTCCTTTACCCCCCCCCCCCCTCCCCTTCCAGGAGGAGTACTGCAAAGAGGGCATCACCTGGCACAACATAGACTACACTGACAACATGAGCTGCATTCATCTGATCAGCAAGAAACCTACTGGGCTCTTTCACCTATTGGATGAAGAGAGCAAGTACGTCTTCATGGTCTTTACTGTCTTCGTTCTCCAGTTCCACTTGTGAACATGTCTGCAGTGTTGGTTATGACTAATAATAGGATTAGTATATTCAGGGATATACTGTGAACAAGGTCAAATATTGTAGTGCATGTTGAATGGAAATATCATGAATGCTATATTGGAATGTATTTTGTCCCCTGTCCAGCCTCCCCCAGGGCACAAACGACACCCTGTTGAACAAGTTCAAGCAGCAGCATCAGAACAGCCCATTGTTTGTGCCCACACCTGTGATGGAGCCAGCTTTTGTTCTCCATCACTTTGCTGGGAGGGTCAAATACCAGATTAAGGTACAGGGGAGTGAGGGGGGGGGGCAGCCTTCTCTAGCTGACCTTGCTGACTGTAACAGGCACGTTGAAAGCTCCAATTGGCTGTCTACGCATGCTTGCTTTGTGAAATGCAATATCCCTTGATATTTGATATGCATAAACCTTTTATCTTCGAAAGGTCTCCCCTCTCAACTACTTTAAACACCTCTCTCTCTCTCTCTCTCTCTCTCTCTCTCTCTCTCAGGATTTCCGGGAGAAGAACACGGACCACATGCGGCCTGACATCGTGTCGCTGTTGCGCAGCAGCAAGCGGGCCTTTGTGCGTCAGCTGATCGGGTCCAACCCCGCCGCCGTGTTCCGCTGGGGCATCCTGCGGGCCACCATACGCATCCTCGCCACCTTCAACAAGGTGGCACGCCAGCGGGCCAGGGAAAGATCAGGTAGCCCTCATTCCTGGATTACTATAAGAAACAAATGGGGTATAGAGTTGTAGGACTTTGTACAAAGGGGTTTGTAATGATGACTGGGTGTTGCCTGACGCAGGAGGACCCGGTCAGTTCACTGGAGGGGTGAGAAGGTTGAGCTCTCTGGGGAAACTAAGAAAGAAAAGCTCCGGTCTGGAGTTGTTGAGGTAAGGTCTACTGCTGCAGGTTCATTTCTCCGGGGCACTGATACCACACTCAACAGTCCCCTTCTCAATACCTATGTGTACTGAAGCGTTCTGCCGTTAGTCATCACATGTGCGGACATCAAATTCATTACAAACTAAAACAGACTTGGGTAATCGTTGGCAGTAAAGCAGGTCATGTGTATTGCCATTAACTGTCGTCTTTATTTATTTATTCTTTGTCCTTGCTTGCCCAGCCCAACCTCTGTGCTCGATTTCTCCTTCGACCGCTCAGACGAGCTTCCTCTTGAGGTGTTTGAGGACATCTTCGCCAGCTACGAAAAGAGGAAGTAAGTCCCTTAGGCTGGAGCTGGAACACGGCCTTGGTCGTCCAGTGAGATTGTGTGTGTGTGTTGGCAGGGGCCGCGCTCCTGACTGCCTCTCTAATTCACTTCAGTCCATTATCACCCATTTCTCTGTCCTCCATTGCCACAGGAAAAGCAAGGACAGCCGCCAAAAGCAGCTCATTCCTAAGGTAAGGTCATGGCATTCTCTCAAAATCAGATGGGCCACATAGATTCTATCAGTTTTTTTCCCCCAAAGGTTTTTTTTTTATGAACCGTTATCCACCGAACGGCTCCAAAGTGATCGTCTCTTTCTGTTGCTGTGTCTGGGAACAGTATCTCCCACTTAGACTCTCTCTCCCCCTATGACGCGGGCTTGTTTTTGTTCCGTGAGGCAGTAATGTGTTGTTTCGTCTTCCACAGAACCTAATGGACTCCCAGTCCCTCAAGTACATCATGGGTCTCACCCTCCACGACCGCACCACCCAGGCTCTCCTCCACCCTCACCAGAAGAAGAAGCCCCCCAGCATCAGTGCCCAGTTTCAGGTCCGTGGTTTGTTGACGGTGCACCCTCGCTCTGCCGAATGCAGGGAATAGTTGTCGAGCGTACCAGGCTAGGACTGAAAGGAACATGTGGGGCTGTGTGTTGGGCCGACGTATTCATCTGGATGTGTTCCGTAGGCGTCCCTCAACAAGTTGCTGGAGACTCTGGGAAAAGCGGAGCCTTTCTTCATCCACTGCCTCCGCTCCAATGCTGAGAAGGTAGGGTGCTTTGGTCTACCTCCGTAGCAAGTCAGACTTGGACCTTTTTCAAACACTCATGGCTGCGTAGCAGCCGTGAATCCCCTTTGTGTCGTCAAATAAAGAGGAATAAAGGTTGCGTCGCATTTGAATTCCTTCTCGAGCGTGTTGCCTGTGTGTGCGTGTGTTCAGAAGGAGATGCACTTTGATGAGAGCCTGGTGCGGAAGCAGCTGAGGTACACCGGCATGCTGGAGACGGTGCGCATGAGGAAGTCGGGCTACGGAGCCAAGTACACTTTCAAGGTAGGTTACTGTGTTACGTCTGGCAAGCCAGGCCCCAGGGCCCCTCGCTACGCCGTTCTGCTCACTGAAACATAAGCTTCACGCTGATTAATGATCGGGCTAATCGAGTTTGAAAGTGTGCCTGGATTACTGTGACACCGTTACAACAGCCGTCGTTGTTATACTCCCGATGACGTTTGTATTCCAGATCAAAATTGAAAAAAGACCAGTACATGACGTGTGTGTGTGCACAACATATGTATTAGGTCTGAATACAAAAAAACATGGAGGAATAATGTGATTTTGGTTTCCCTTGGTTTATGAAGGAGTTCCTGGAGAAGTTTATAGTATTACTGCCAAAAAAGGCTACCGCTACCCCCGAGGACATATCCAGCTTTCTTCAGAAGATGGGCTTGGAACAGACCACTTACAAAATCGGAAAGACCAAGGTAAACCTTGCATAGAATATATGTTATAATCCCAAAATGTACTATTCTGGCTGTTCCTTCTGACTGGTCTGTGCTTGTCTAGGTGTTTCTCAAAGAGCATCAGAAACGCTGGCTCCAGGAAACCCTCAACAAGAAGGTGATGCAGAACATTGTGATTCTGCAGCGCTGGTTCCGGACCTGTCTGATCAGGAAGCACTTCCTGGAGAAGAAGGATGCAGCTATTCTCATACAGGTATCTACATTGTGGCAGTAGACCCTGCCCTTTTTCACCACTGCACAGTCAAAAGGTTTTACTGCTTTAGCCACTATTAGCAATGTAGCATATGATGTGTCTGTGTGTAGTTTTTTCAAGACTTCTGTCAAATTCTGATAGCTTTCTTTGTAAAAGCCTTGCTCACTCAAGGAAGGTGTTTAGTTTTGTGGCTAAAATCTTAATGGCCGGGTTGGACACTACTTTTGGAAAGTCTAAACAACGTCAGCTAAGATGACATTGAATGAGGTCGTTGTTGATAGTATTGCGACTGACTTATTAGAACTTAAGGGGGTATACGTCACCCTAGCAACAACACCACAGTCAAGGTCAAGCCTATAGCAAACCTTTGTTGTGTTTAGTTGATTTTACGACGATTCATAGCAGTAGCTAGCTGCTGAACTCTCCTCCCTTGCTTCCCTCCCGTCCTAGAACATGTGGCGTGGGCTCTGTGAGGAGAACAGGTGCCAAGCTGCTACTGTGATCCAGGCTGCGTGGCGCACCTCCCTGAAGAGGAAGGAGTACCTGCTCAATCGTGACGCGGACAAGGAGGACCTCTCAGAGCGCCAGAGGTACTGGACCACCATGTAGCACCACGGTCATTAGAATATGGATATTCCCCTGCGCTAGGCTAGTCTTCAGACTGTCAGCTAGGTGGTTTATAAGTAAAGACAAACGCATGCAGAAAAACTTCTCTGAGGACAGATTTTAATTTTTTCCCATGGGTCTTTCTGTAGTCGTTCTCCTGAGGAGAACAAAGGAACTGGTGATGTGAAGAACACTGAGGAACCGGACAGTCCCGTGGGTGATGGAGAGAGGCCTTCCTTGTCCCTGACTTCCAGCCAGAGGACCATGGAGAGAGCGGAGCTGAGGAGGCAGCGAGGCTTAGAGCACAGCCCCAACAGGAGCCAGGAACCAGGCACCATCAACGGCCAGGACGCCGCCAGCAAGGCACAGCCCGTACAGAGGACTAAAGATGGGGAGCAACAAGAGGGTAGAGGGTCCCCACCGCCCCTCAGCCGACCTCTCTCCCTCCCCTTGGGCAAAACGCCAAGCAGGGACACCAGTCCCTCTAACACAGGCTCCCTCCAGCGCTACACAGGGAAAGAGGCCATCAAGGAGAAGGGTGAGAAGTGGAAGGAACGAAGGTGCGATGGAGGGCAGTCGAACAACTCCAGTCCAGAGGCCAATCACCTGAGGACTCAGCGGACCAACAGTTTGCTGAAGTATGTCGTTCTCCTCCACCTCAACGCAAACTGTTTTCTTATCTCTCCTCCAAATGTTTCTGAATTGCCTTTGTTTACTGTCCCATGACTAGATGCACTGCAGTAATGGCTTAATGTAATTTAACGGTGAACTTGTCCCCCTGTTTACTAGGAACAAAGGGAAGTCCATGTCGGTCGACAACTTGACCAAGTCCAGCTCCTCTGATTCTGACACTCCCCCACCTGCATCTGAGGTACTGTGTCTCTTTAACACTCAATGCACCACAGGTTTGTTCAAACTCCCCATCTGCAGATAGGACATTAGAGTGAATGGACGTACATTCACAGAACATCAGGTTATTTGACTTGATGGATATTCTTTTAAATGACCTGTAAATGTTCTCTGCAATCTTGAAAACCCCTAATCGTCAAACAGTGTTGCAGACTACTCATGTGTTGTGTTACACAACCAAAATTGAGCTGTCATGTGACCTTGTTGTGCTGTCATCCCGCAATCCCCTTGTGCCCATCAACCCATGTCATGAATGGGGGAGATTGGAAGCAGGTCAGTCACCCCTGGCCCTTCCATGTCTCATTGCTTCACCCCACGCACACTCTAGGCCAGGGTGCGCCGCTACAAACGGACCAAACACAAGCGCCGCCTAGCCCACGCCCGCAGTGGGCTGATAACAGGGCTCCATGACTATGGGAGGTCCATGGAGAGCGCGTACTGGAGCTTCCCCCTGCCCCCCATCAGCCCCTCTGTGCTCAAGCAGGCAGACAGCCTGACCCACGTAGAGCTCCGGCCCAGCAAACGCTGGGTCCAGGTACTTCCCCCTGCCCATCGTCTCTGCCCATCGCCTCTGCCCATCGCCTCTGCCAGGCCAGACTCTGGGGCGTCTCCACCCCCGCTGCACGCATGCAGGGCTTTGCTTAGGTATAAGGAGACTCGGACCGCTACTCCTGCCCAGGCATGTGAAGGGTGCTGCTTTGTGCTTGGGGGTCCGCAGCATGTTGCCGTGAGAAACAGAGCTGTGACGGTGACCTCGACCGCCCACATTACGGCAGCTTGTTTCTGATCTTTTGTGTGACAAAAGGTTTATTAATGTGACCGTTTGCAAAATTGTGCTACATAAGGGACATTTTTCTGTATTTCTACTGGAGGGAATTTCTCTTTTAGTGGGTAGTCTTTATATGGAGAATGTATGTGGTGTAGGGGTTTTAAAAACGGTTTAATAACATCTGGGAAATCGATTGAAATGTATTTTAAACCAATTAGCCTACAAAATTATGCTTTTTGCGTCATTGAGTCATTCAGCGCTTATGTGAATTGAGTGTGTTTAACATTACAAACCCAGACACATTATGTTTATTACCTAGAAAGGTCACAGTTTATGTGGCCGATGGGGGTCTTTTAAATGTTCTCATGTTCGTCCTTTCTGCTTCTTTGAATGAAATGCTGAAAACGTGACTGGTTTGGTTGAAACGTGTGCTCCCCTGCTCAGTTGTCACCAGTCCAGTCATGTCAGATCTGTGATTTGGCGAAGGGAAGAGATGGAAGAAAGCTTTTCTTGTATGCACATGGGTCTAGCTGTGCTACACGTCCTGTTAGCAGTGGAAGAGCTGTGAGAGGAGAGATGGGTGTGGTTTTCTGCAGGGGAACATGGTTGATAGCTGTTTTGGCAGGGCGGTGCTGTTGGGATTCTTCTACGGAGCTTTCGGATTCTAAAAATGGAAAATATTTTATTTTCAATTGCAGACATTCCACGTTCTCCACCCATTTGCAATTTGATACACAATCTTGACCGATGCTGTTTGTTGTCTTTTCCAGCCATCTTCAGACATGGATGGGTCTAGGCTCAGCACAAGCTCAAGCAATCGGAGTTCTACCATATCCCAGCTGACCACCCCAGAGAAGTAAAGCTCCTTTAGCTACTTGACAATATAAGCACTTGGTGTTACAGTATCTCTGTCCATCAAATCAGAAGAGAAAAGTCTAAAGTATCTGCTGTTTCAATGGCCCGGATGATTGGGTGCAGTTGAAATAAATAATGTATTGTATAAAAGGCAGATGTACCCTCTAATTATTTCCCCTGCCTCACTTGCCTGAATAGGAGACAGCACTGGAGTTACTGCTGTACTGTTCAGAATGGTAATGGTTAACACTGTGGTGAACACATTTTATCTGCCACAGATCTGGCTTCCTCAGTAAGATCCTGAAATGGCGGACGCCAAGAGACTCCCAGAATCTGGAGGATGTGAAGCTGGCCCACCAGAAGGCACAGTCAGATAAAGGTTGGCTCTTTCGCACCCCTCCCAATAAACCTCGAATCAATCTATCGATCCAACAGGTCCCACAAAAAGTAGCATCTTTGCTGCCATCTAGTGGCTCATGACAGTGCAAACCCTAAAAGAACAGTTGACATGTCACTCGTTAAAGAATGTCCCCTTGAGAACTTGAGTACCCAGAAAGAAAAGGCTTTTTCAGGCTCCCTGATCACCCCCCTCATCGTCCTCCGACCCACAGTCACCTCTCCTACCCAGACGCCCTACCGGCTGTCTAACCAGGGACGGAACCCGTCCATCAGAATCAGCAGGGCCACGCGCGTCTCGGAGGAGTGGAACGCCTCTCTGGACAGGGAGATCAGAGACGTCAACGAGCTTCGCCACCTGGACGAGTTCCTGGGCAACCAGGTGAGCAGATTTCTCCTGATTGGAGGATTCCGATTAGACCACTCTCCCTCTATGGGCGGTAGGTCTTTGGGTCCAACGTGTCAGTATGGGTTCAAGAATCCTGTGAGAAACCTACAGTTCCTCACTGAAAGCATTCAGTGTAGTTGAGAGCATGAGTCATGTTGACTTTTAACTTGCACTTGCTGACGACGTTACTGTGACTGGATTGTGTTCATGCACTTTAAAAAGGAGAGTATCACTTTGCATTAATCACCCTATTGGACACTCTTTTTAATCCATTATGACTATATTTTCGCTGAAAAATGTTTGACTTTTTACTATAATCACAACTGGATCCCTCAAAGCGTAGTGACAACATGTTCCTTAGCGACACTAAGTGGGCGTCGGCCGTCTCTGCCCCCAGGTGAACGAGCTGCGCGGCCGGATCAAGGAGCTGTCTGACACGGAGAACATCTTCCTGGTGTCCACCATGCAGTTTAGAGAAACCATCAAGAGCATGTACTCTGTCTCGGTAAGTGCTAATGCTCAACACATCCTGTCTGACCCACTTTATCCCTAGAACCCTACAAGTTTACATTCTCTTAATGTAAGTTAAGCGTCGATATCTTTCCAGTCTTATAGAGAGCACAGTGACCTGTGTTTTGTAGATCAGTGCAAGCGATTTAGGACCTGACAGTTGCTCTTGTCCAGATGGCTAACTCCCATCTCCTCTCCCCTGGCTAGCAGAAGCCACACATGGGCTATAAGGGGCTGATGATGGGCTATAAAAACAAAGTAACCAGCCTGGCAGGAGCCAAGCAGCTGAACGAGGTCCAGCTGGTGGTCAACCTGTTCCAGTCTGTACTGGATGGCTTCATCCGCGGGGAAATCAAGAGGAAGGGGGCTGTCGACCCTGTTAAGGTATCGTTGTGCGTTTTAAATATTTGTACGACTTTTCGACGTTTTTCTTTGTTTGTTTTTTTCTTCGCTTAATGATGTCTGATGATTGAAGCCACTGTCTTTCTTGGTCTTTAATGAACTCTCAGACCAAAAAAAAGACAAAGAAGAGGAGGAAAAACGACATGTGTGTAAGTCAAGCTGGTTTCCTTCCACCAATCAGGCTTAACCTGAGAGTTGGTCTTCACATGCAGGTTTTTGGGGAACGTCCAGCTTCTAGCAGCCCTAGTTATAATGTGGAATTGTCCCTCTACAGGCAGACAGTCCTCTGGATCATATGTTCAGCACCTACCAAGTCAACATCATGCAGTCCTGTGACCTTTGTGGCTCCTACATCTGGGGCATGGAGAAGGCCTGCATGTGCAGCGGTGAGCGCCTTGTACACATGGAAACACGTCAACGGCATGCATTCATGTAGCAGGACCTTTTGTTTCTCAGCACAACGTAGGCTCAGGAAAACGGGAGCCGGGATTCAAACGGCCCCTTTCAAGCGTTTTTCTTTTCCTCTGCTCTTGTGTTAAGCTTGCAAACTAGTGTGCCACAAGAAGTGCCTCGCCAAAATCATCACCGATTGCTCCACGCGCTGCGCGAAGAAGGTAGGCTCGGACCATCCCTGAACACACCCTACATTCTTCGTACGAACAATCCGAGTCAACTAGTTGCGTCAATGATTACGTGATGCTAGCTATGTTTGGCCGGCTACGTTAACAATTATAATATATTGTTACATTATATAAAACGTCAATATTTTCTTTCTCGTCGGCCTGTTGCAGCACGATGGCAGCCACGGCTTGCTTCACTTTGGGGTGCCGGTGTACGCCCTGACCAACAAGTCCAACCCGGTGCCCATGGTGGTGGAGATGATGCTGGAGCATGTGGAGATGAACGGGCTGTACACCGAGGGCATTTACCGCAAGTCAGGCTCCACCTGTCGGGCCCGGGAACTCTACCAGATACTAGAGACGGGTATGGAGGGCTGCCGGAGAATGTTCCGGCAGTTTGGTTCAATTCAATTCCTTTGATGAGAGAGCACTATTCCCGACTTTCTGCGTAATCGTCCTTGGAACGCTCATCATTTAAAGGTGATGTTTTTCTTCCCCTCTTTGCCTTAAGATCCTAAGGGGGCTTGTCTGGATAACTATCCCATCCACACCATCACAGGGCTGGTGAAACGCTGGCTCCGAGAGCTGCCTGACCCCCTCATGACCTTTACCCTTTACAGTGACTTCCTGCACGCTGTAGGTGAGTCCTCCGTTTATGTCCTAAATGTCTAAAAGAGATGCCCATGACATGAGCTGTCCAGATGGCTCTTGTTGGCAGGCAGGTTGCTCAAATACAGGAAATCATGTTATGGAAATATACAAACAATTTTATGTGCAGAGTTGCCTGAGAAATCAGAACGCATAAGAGCCGTGTACAAAAAGCTGGACGAACTTCCTTCAGCTAACTTCAACACTCTGGAAAGACTCATCTTTCATCTTGTCAGGTAGGGTGTCTCGTGTTACGTACACTATATGGCGAAAAGGATGTGGACAGCTGACCATCGCATCTATATGAGCTTGTTGGACATCCCATTGTTCCAAATCATCTCATAGGTGTTTTAATTGGGTTGAGGTCAGGACTTTGTGCAGGCCTCTCCTCCACACCAACTTCATCTAAGCATGTCT
Source organism: Hypomesus transpacificus (assembly GCF_021917145.1). Taxonomy (NCBI): domain Eukaryota; kingdom Metazoa; phylum Chordata; class Actinopteri; order Osmeriformes; family Osmeridae; genus Hypomesus; species Hypomesus transpacificus. The sequence goes on from NC_061069.1 coordinate 4,364,666, forward strand.
TTATGGACCCCGCTTTCAGCACAGGGGCACAGCCATGATGGAACACAAGTAGGCCTTCCCTAAACGGTTGCCACAAAGGTTTGAAGCACCCAATTGTATAAATGCTTGGCATTGCACATATTGATGTGAGGCTTGCATATAGCTGCTTTGTCTAAGGAGATTCCATGGCTGTGTGCAGGATTTGATGCACTGGTGAGCAACAGGTGTTGCTGAGACACCACATCTCAATAATTAGCGGGGGCGTTCACATCCTTTTGGCCATAACTATGTGTACTTCTTATAAGTGCTATATTACTGCTAAGGTGCAACTGTTTAGTGTTGTCTAGCCAACCCATTATATTTGGCATGCAAGTTTAAAGATTTTCAGATGACCTGTTACCAATTATTCCTCATATTCATACTTTACTCCTGCTATAGTATTTGTTAGTATACAGGGATGTAGGTTTCATTATACAGTACCTGTCAAAAGTTTGGACAAATGGGAAAATGTGTCTAAACTTTTGACTGGTACTGTATGTGGATGGGACATGGCATGGTATTAGAACATTCTAGTAGTACACTAATATGACACGTGGGAAGTGTCAGATGCTGACTGAGTTTTCATTGCAGAGTGGCAAAAGAGGAGGCAAACAACCGCATGTCTGCCAACTCCCTGGCCATTGTCTTTGCCCCCTGCATCCTGCGCTCACCAGATGCCTCTGACCCCTTTCTTGGCATGAAGGACATTTCCAAGACTACCTTGTAAGTCTAACCTCTGTCCAACAGAGATCGTCGTGTTTACAGAACCAAGCGTCACACTTTTTGCATGTGGTCATGTCTTACAACAGTGACATTAAATGATGGTTAGGGGGTTATTGTTATTAGTTTTTTCTTGTTTCTTGGTTGTTTATCAGCGCTGACCTGTGGGCAACTGTGTAAAAAGGGCTACACATGTAAAGTTTGATTTCATTTGAATTAGGCCTACATATTTTTCAGTTATTTTTGGTTACATCCTCAAGTTAGGTACATGTGGGAACCTAACTGGCCATGTTTTGAATCCCAGATGTGTGGAAGTCATGATACTGGAACAATTAAGACGCTACAATGAGAAGATGCAAGACATCCAGGAACTTGAGTATGCAGAGACCCAGGCCGTCAACCAGCTCAGACTGAAGAGACAGAACACGGTGAGGCGTGGCCCACCAGTGGTCAACTACATCACGGCAAAATATGACATCGCATTTCTCCTGTGTTTTAAAAACCAAAACACCACGCCACCAAATTTGTAGCAGTGGAGTAGCTCAAGAATGTCTCTGTCTACATTAAGGTCTTGTGATTGGTGTGTTGACCTCTACCTGTTGTGTATTCAGATCCAGGAGAAGCCCTTGTCAGAGCTGTCCCTGCCCCACGTGGACTCAGAGACGTCCCTCATTGAGAGGATCAGATCCATCAAGGAGGAGAAGTCAGTCTTTCTGTCGTTTTTTGAAACTGCCACTTGACAGTGCATCACTTCACACTAGAAAGACACCGCTGTTCAGGAAACACCTTCAGTTAGAAGTTCCTCCAGTTAGCTAGAGCTAAGTCCCACCTGCTTGTGCTTGGTGGTGCCACTCTAGTATTCCTGGTAGAGTGTCGTTCCTCTAGACTGTTGTTTCCCAAGGTTATGTTGGCCCAACATCAGCACAATACCCTGATTAATATACTATATGTGTCTTTATTAGCATCTGGGGTGTTGAGGCTTTCAGCTCTCATGTGTTCACAGGGATGAGCTGGTCTGGAGGCTGCCTGAGTTGGAGCAGGAGAACTCTGACGACAATCTGGACTATGACTCGTCCAGAAGCTCAGAGAGCTTGGCAGATGAGCTCTTGCAGGGCTTAGTCATGGAAGGTCAGTAGAGAGGTATGGTACAGTTCAGATTACTGTTCTCTGCCCTCTTCAGATAATATTTTGTCAAATCATTGTCAGAAATTGTTTTTAATAGAGGAGTGGTCGTGTTTCATCAAATACTACCCAATTTGGAAAAGTGTGTGATGGTTCATGTGTGTCTTCTTTACAGTTAGTGAGGTTTATAGTACTGTCAATTATTTACAATGAATAATATTGGCCTTCCCTTCAGTAGCCTATTTGTAATACTGTGTGGTTTCTTGTGTTTTTTGCTTGGTTTGACTTGCATCTCAACCCAGCTTCCTTGATCAAATCACCCAATGTACTAATCTGTAGTGTCTGTTGTAGGAGGGGTAAGTCCACTTCAGGCGGGCCAGAGGCCAGAGTGCCCTTTTAAGCCTGCTGACCTGGCAGAGAGAGTGAGAGCGCTCACTGGGAAGCCAGGGGGCCAGACGGTGAGGTCAACACCTGGAAGCCAATCTAGGCGACGCACTGATGTTACCCAATCACTCTGCATCGTCTCTGGCCAGGGAGAACTCACTGACCCCTTCTCAGCCTCCTCCACCCCCAACAACCAGTCCACTATTAAGACTAGTCGGAGCTTTGATGACCTGGACATACCATTCATAGATGAGGACTCCTAATAGCGAAGCTAGATTCTAAGATTCTTTTGAAAGCAAGGGGGAGAACAAGCAGTGCCTCTTTTTGTTTGAGTTACTACGGAAGCTGTGTTTTGGCACAATATTGGCAAACAATTAACATTATTGGCAAGAACCAAACACGTTCTATACCTTTATCCATTCCCTGCCTATTTGGAGTGATGAAAGCTGCTTTGGGAATTGAGTATCTACTGTGAGATCTGTGTTGGTGGTGAACTAGTTTCTCTCCAGAGGGAAAATACACATGATGTGTGTAGTTTATTTTAAAACTAATGTATCATGGCAAGCTAAGTAGTTTGATTTGAACAATATTCCACAAATGTACATATGTGTGCACATATTGGGAGCTTTTTATGTTGGTATTAATTATTGGTGAATTGTCAAAAATATTACAATAATATATTGAGGAGAATCAAGTCATTTTTAATCAAACCAAGTTAAATCTAAGATATATTTTTGACATGGTGCCTTATTTGCAATGGAATGCAGGTATGCCTGATTTTTTTTTTGCCAATCACCATGGACACAGGCAAGGACTTGTTTTTTAATTTCTCTGAAAACCAAAGTGAAAATGTTTTGCTCATTATTTGACTCTAGGTTAGATTGGCCACAATTGTTTGAAGTTATCACTTAAACATATTCAAACGTTTTTTTTATCCTCAATAAGACATTCAAATGTTTTGTTAACATATTTTACTAACTCTATCCAGATGTTTATCATGTCTTGTCTTAGTGTCATATGTTGTTAGTGATCTGTCAAAACAATGAGTTCCTTTGTTGGATGAGAGTAAATGAAAAAATTATCCCTGATGGGGTGAAAATGTTTCTTTCAATGTTGTTCTTTTATTCATCATGATGCTCTAGAGTCCAGAGTACAGTAGTTACCAAACATGGTTGTTTTGTCAATAATAAGCTTGACTATGCAGTTTTAGTGGTGATCATGTGACCTATTCTGTTTGATGTCCAAACTGACCGTTTTTGATGTTTCACACAAATAAAGTTATGGTACAGGATACATCCTGAGCTATGGTCACTTTCTAAGTCTAAGAATACCACACGTCTCTTGTAGGTACTTGTTTTACCCGGTGAAAGAGCCTGCTATTCTAAAACTGATCTGCTACAAATTCCCAGACGCATCCCTCTTCTAGCTCCCGTCTTCTGCAGGATTAAAAACAAAATCCTTATCTAAAAGAAGCACCCCTGAACCCCATCCACCACATCCGACAATTTTCCTCCTTCAAACCCCCCAGACCAAACCTGATGTCCTAGGGTCCCTCCACTGTGAAACCTTCCGCCTGAATATATATAGTTGTTTTTACTGTGGCTTATCTTCCAGAGCAAGTGTATATTTATCTATTTTCTGCTCTTTGTTAGTGTACTGTTTTTTTTTCTTTCAGTGTAGCGTTCTGATATTGCTTCAACAATAATCAGCACGCCATAAATAAAAACATTTTTAATGTTAACATTAACAGCAGTACGTTCATAAAATGATGTCCATGATGTACAATCAGTGTAAGTTATCAAGCCACATCTGGTATACTGTCAGAGTAACAAGTGTCTTGTTTTGTATGATAGGCAAGTTAGGGACAATGGGGTATTCAACAGTAAGTGTATATTTTGTTTGTATAATGGAGTATTAAAGGTTTTATAGAAACACAAGCTCGGTAACGCACAATTACTGGTCTGCTCAGAAAAAAATGGGTTTAGTCCCTTTGTTCTGGCAAACCCACAATCATGCTGACAAATTACATTTTGGGATCAATAGTACAAACATGTTGTTCATCCTATCACTATAGACTATAATCTGCCTCCCACTAAAGCTTCACCAATCGGTGGGAGATCTTGTGCATCAGGGGCGGGTTCCGTTTTGTTCAGGAAGATGGGTCAAAGTGAGGCGGGGATGGGTAGCTAATCATTTAGCTGTAGCTAGATAGCTGGATAGCGAGGTATCGAGAAGAGGCAGTATCTATAGGAGTCAGTTATTTATATGTTTTGTGGCACAACCCAAAAGTTAACCCTCTAACACCAAGAATGGACATAAGTTAACAATGACGGGGGAGAAAAAGAAGAAAAAGCGGCTGAACCGCAGCATTCTTTTGGCCAAGAAAATTATCATAAAAGATGGAGGCAGTGTGAGTTAAATATTTATTTTTCTGTGTTAACTGGACACCTTAATAGCTAGGCGAATGGTTGGCGACATTGATTTGGTTTTAAGAGTATTGGTGTCAACCTCTTTGGCTATCCATAATTATATCCAGTGTTGTGCAAGTAACTGTTTATTCTAGCGGGCTAGCTAACTAGCCGCTAGCTACCCAGCTTGTTAGCTAACCAACAAGCCAGCGGCCTGAAGCGTAGGTTTACACGTCATCTCGGCTCACACTGTCTGGCAATGATGTTTTGGGTGTCCGGGTTGCCCTACGGTGCTCGGCCGGTTCGACTGTTACGAATACTATATGTGTCGTTTTATTTTATTACGCCTGGCACACAACCAAGTTAGGGAGTGTTCTAGTCATGTAAATGTGTACATTAAATTTACATATCCAAATCCTTGTTTTTTTTTTGTTAGATGTTTCTAGTGGCTTGGCAACGTTGTTTACGTTGTAACCCAGCAAGACTGTCAATAAGCATGGCCGTATGATGAGCCTTCGTTCGTTAATTTGAAAAGGAGCAAACCTAATAATGTCAAAATTAGCTGGCTAGCTGTTTCCTCATTTGCACTATCCTGTATGGGATCTGACTAATCTCTGGACTAATGTTTGGAAATAAAGGCTGCTAGACGTGCATCAGGTGGCGAAATATCGATTGTTTTTCTTAAACCTTTTATAAAATATATAATTTGCGCAACACGCCAAACTTTCTTAGAATAGTTTTCAATTAGCTAGCTGCATGAGTAGCTAGCTAACAGTCATGGAGCAAAACGGCATGCTAATTCTATTCCAGAAAATCGACAGAGCCCTATCATGGTGCAGCCTGTACAGGTTGGACTTGGCTACCGACGGAAAGTAGTCAGTAGGTCTATTGATTTGTTCCCTCCTTATGGTGCCATGTGTAACACGTTTTACCTCTATAATTGATTTGTAAATAGATGTTAACAAGATGTCTGTTAGACCACATTTTAGGTTTAAAGTATGGGGAATAGTCAAATTGTTTGGTAAACTGTCAAATGAAATAAAACCATCACAACCTACAATCTGCAGACTTAAGTTCAAATAACTAAAGGTTTGTCAAACCAAGTCCATTCTCAATTTCATCCTAAACCATTGTCAGTGCTTTTGTTAAATATTTCCTGACGCCTAAACACTCTTGATGTCAGACAGGAAATTATTCCACCATTACATGAAACCTATTCACAGAATTAACTAATAGCAACATGAATTAGTTGTTGATGAAGTAGTTCCTTTAAACTACAACAAAAGCCTTATCACCATTTCCACAGAAGGTAGCAGTTCCTACATTTCTAACGGACAAAAAGTCCCTATCTAGTTTCCTCTTTGTCACCGCAGTGTTAAACGCCCATCCACACCCCACCACAAAGCCACGCTCCCCTGTGAGGGCTGTACACCTGCCGTTTGGTGTTCCCATGGTGCACTTAGACAGACGGCATGGAGAAATGATTCTCCAAACAAGTACACCGTCTTCCTGAGCAGGCCCTGCCCTACTTAACAGGTTTTCTAAGCTACCTAACTGAGATTTCACACACCTCACACCCTTGTCCAACAGCTCCCTCAGATATCAACCCCAAATCTGAGAGGGATCTGCACTTTGAAACATTTGGGTTTCCCCCTCTCATTTAAAAGCGGGAGATTGCTTACAGTGATCCAGATCATTATACTTTTTCCCTTCAAATCTATAATTTGGTCCCATGGCCTCTTGCTGCAGCATGGTGTAAGATGTTTGCACGTTTTCTGTCTGCATCCAGGCAAATTTCTTTGCTATTCAGTTTCAGTGGTCATGTCTGATCACTGTACTATTGGCGGTTGGCCCACCCTACATTTATAAATTGTCTAAACAGACCCGGTCTGTCACAGGCAGTCAAGTGACAAAGATTTGCGGATATAAAAGCAATTGTCTCAAATAAATTCCTTTCACTGTTTACCACAGTTGGTAGCAGAACCTTTTTAATGCGTGAGTGCGTGCAGTGTTTCTAGCCTCCCTGACTAGCTGACTGTCCTTCCCCTCCTCCCTGTCTCCCTCCAGCCTCAGGGGATCGGAGAGCCCAGCGTCTACCATGCCGTGGTGGTCATCTTCCTGGAGTTTTTCGCCTGGGGTCTACTCACCACCCCCATGCTCACGGTAAGCCACACTACCCGCAACCCACATGGTCAACTTGCTCCACCATTTGCTCCTCAACATGAAGTCAACTGTATGGTAAGGAACACAACTGGTTCTCATCAGTTAAGTGTTTCCACTGCTGGTGCCTCGTAGACCTAGCCCAAGCAGGGCCGTTTCCCCATCGGCTTGGCGTCAGGTAGCCCCGCAAACAACACTGAATAATTGAATCCTAATCAAATGGCAAGAGCCAGATGACGCACCCGCGTGTTTTGGTGGATGAGTGTGAAAGAGAGAGAGAGACCTTTGCTGGCGCTAATGGGCCAAGAAATATGAAAAAGGACATCAAACGGTGTATTGTTCAGTCGCCCTCACTCTGCGGAGAGGCATATCACAGGAAGAGAGGGGTCGCGCCGGCTGTCGTCATGCTGCTTTTGCCAATGTAGACAGGCGCAGACGGATCTCACCTCAAACGCAGGGCTGGCCGCTGGTTTCAGGCAAACAACATGGAATTGAATCAGCGTTGTTTATCGAGACAGTCCAGGGGATTTCTTTCCATATTTCATTAACAAGGCCCAGGCCTGTCTCCAGTACGCCTACGTCTTTTCCATCTGACAAGACGTGCTCTCTCCCACCCAGGCTACATCAGGATATTTGCCTGACTTTGTCTTGGACTACATGATCGCATTCTACAGATCTTGCACCGATCGTAAACAACAAATGCGTACGATCCAGCCGCAGTAAACACGTGTTTAGCTCATTCACAAGTGATGGCATACTGTAATGTGGAGAGAGAGAGAGAGAGCTGCGCTCGTTATACGTTTGTTGCCTCGTCACGATTTGCATTTTGGGTTAATCAGAGCAGAGCTGGCTTTGAAGAGGCACTTAATGGTGCCCACAGAGCCCCCGCCTTCATTAGTAACTAAGGAATACGGCCCTTAACAACCACTGGCCTTCTGCCCGGGGCTGTGTTCAGATGGCTGCACAGCAGAACTGTTAGACTGGTACAGGACTGCCCAGTAGGCTTGCTGAGGAAGCACCAGGCTGTCTTTCAGGGACACTGCTACCTCTGGGTACATATTCTAGTGGGTCCACGTAGTTTTGGACTAGGTAAAGGCTTTCACTATAGGATATTCATGACTGGTAAATCTAGGAATTCAAGGGACCATCACCCTCCAGGACGAGTCGGTTCAGTCGAGGCCTGCCGTTTAGGGTTGTAGTTGTGTTCAGCCTTCACAGCAAATCCACCCTTGGGTTCTCGTTTTCGTATCCCCGGTCACGCTCGCTGTGTTCTAATTAAAGCCAAAGGTTCGTGTTCCTATTTTGTGTCAGTGACACCTTTTGCTCTCTTCAGAAGCGCTGCCGCGTCTCGCAGCTTCCACCGACTACATACTGAACTAGGTTGCCATTGATTTATTTAGTATTTGTCGGATATCTTGCATCGTGTTAACGTCGTAACCTTTCCATGATCGGAGACTTTTGACGGATGAACGACACGGTGTACTCTCGTGCATCGCCAGCGGGCGGCATGAGTGTTTGTGTAAACTCTGGTGTGTGTGTGTATGGGGGGGAGATGTTCTGCCCATTGAACAATTCTCCCACTTTGGCTTCATGCCCTCACAAGACTCACACAGAGACGAGAACTAGCCCCAACTCCCCCCGGTGGCCCGACGGGAAAGATGGTGAAGTGCCCCTGTATATTTTTCAATTGCAGGTTTTAGAGCATTTTAATGCATATTATTTATCACTCAGCAGCTGAATCAATGTTTGGCCCTCTGCTCCCCTGGATAAAGTGGGCTGATTGTCACTGGAGCATCACAGGAGAGGCACCTCATTGTTACTGAACACAGGAGGAGAGTGTGGGGTGAGAGAAGGGGGAGAGACTGGATGGATATAAGAAGACTGGGGAAGAGGGAGGGATTAGACAGGAGGGGGGAAGACAGAAAGGGAAAAGTGATTGTTCTAAGTGGGGGCTCTGGTAAACATTTTGACCAGGGTATAATTCACATGAATGGTTTCCTTTTGCTAATGGTTCCACTGCGACCAAATGGTGGTCCATTTCTCAGTCTGGTGTGTTTGTGTGTCGACGCAGCTGCTTTGGAAGAGGAGGAGTCATTATCAATCTCCAAATTCAGTTTCAAAGCAAATGTTGTTTCATGTGATGGCTAAATCACATGAAACAACATTACCATCTATTTCAATGCACCATGCAAACCTCGCTGTCCTTTGTTGTTGATTTGTTTAGTTTGACATTCACTAGCAGGGAGACGTTCATGCAAATCCCTGTGTTCGGACCGCGCTCATGGTAAAAATTGAACCAGTCCGTGTTTACTTTCCATGTGTATTCTAAAGACTAGACAAGGATTTTTTGAGTTTGTGAACTTGATCGATTGAAGCTGTGGCCCCTCCCACAAGCAAAGCTTTAAATATGCGTTGTCACCGTGGATACTGCTCATTGGCCTCCGCCACCATGGGACGAATCAGCACCTGAAACCTGGAAACCACTTTGCACATCAATTCATGGAACGGAATTGGGATTTAGAATACTTTCCCACCCCCTCACCCCTAGTGCCTGTGTGTAAAAGAGCTAAAGGAAACATATCTGCCAGTCAAGGGAACTTGACTCGAACATCACTCAATCCCTAACGTCATCCCCAGTCTGAAGAGACCCATATTGACACTGAGAGAACCATGCCTTTCCTAATTGAAGTCTGCAAATTGGCCTCACCACCAGCGTATTTATTACCCGGAGAGACTGCTTTTTTTACCTCATATGGAACCGCAACCGGCCCAGTACTGATGCTATATCAGTCAAGCAAAACTCTTCATTTAAATTTCCATGACCTTGTCTAAATGTTTAGTTGTCTTATCGCCCTCATAAAAGGGCCGACACCTCACCGGATATGTACTCGACGCACATTGTACATGTGCTTTCCTGCCCTAGCTCTGGCTCCATTAACATTTAAATGTCAGGCTGTTCTGTGTGGGGGATGTGCTGGATGTTTGGGTTCAAGGTCTAACAACGCTTTATCGCTGTTTGTCGCCCAGGTGTTACACGAAACATTCCCCCAGCACACATTCCTGATGAATGGGCTCATTCACGGTGTTAAGGTAAGAGAAACACGCATGCACGCACACACTGTCTCTGAGACGCGCACACACACACACACACACATATATATATTTAGTTATATATGCAAGCATTTGTCTGTAGGTAACTGCTCCCACCAGTTACTTCAGTCACCACATAGAATGAGGTGCCGTGTATTTCTGCATTGTTCCTCTTGCATGATGGGAGATGAGTTTTAGAGGAAGCGCAGGTCTAAAAGTGTCCTCCGAAACCGCCACAAAGTCGACCATTAGCACAGTCGTACTCAAGTCAACACTGTCTCCTTTTGACGTCTCACTTTGCTCCCTCCCTCCACCTCCTCCCTGGTCTCTCTTCCATGCTCCCTGAACCCCGTGGCCCTCCTCCACCCAGGGCCTGCTGTCGTTCCTCAGCGCCCCCCTCATAGGGGCTCTGTCAGACGTCTGGGGACGCAAGTCCTTCCTGCTGCTAACGGTGTTCTTCACCTGCGCCCCCATCCCTCTGATGAAGATCAGCCCATGGTGAGCCCCCCCCCACACACACACACACACACCCCCACACACACACACACACACACACACCCACACCCACACACACACACACACCCACACACCCTTACAGGATGGATTTGATTGTTACAGGACGTGTTGGTGTTGTAGGACGATTGAGAATGTCAGAGGATGGTTTTGAATCTTCCATTCTCGTTATGAAGGATGCATCGTTCTGTGAACTGCAAACATTTAGGCTCCATTACCTTAAAACCTTGGCAACAAATATATTTTCGTATCTGCAAAAACATTTCTTAAAGTTCTGATGAAAAGTAAAAGTGAAACGAACGGATCTGTGAAAAAGAAAAACATTGGAATCAAATTGAAACTTGACAGAATACAAGTCAGTTGAGCAGCACACAGGCAGCATAAAGGACTCAGTTCTGAGGTGTGCTCGTCTGTTCTTCCTGTTTCACATGACTATGTTTCCTGTTAAGTCCTGCCAGAGCAGGGCTTCCGCTCCAACGTACATATATAGTAATAGAACATGTATAGGTATAGTACATATATAGTAATAGAACAGTGTTTCCCCTAGGATTTATTTTAGCAGTGGGGGCAGTTCAGGTCTAACACCTTTTAAATTTGCAAGAACTATAGACTAATACAATAACAGGCTTAAATGAACTGACAACATAAATTATACGACTTTCAGTTCTCAAGGATGCACACGCGCAATCTCACCTGCGCTGTGAAGCGCGTCTGTGCTATTCTCCGACATGCGCTCTAACAATCACGGCTGATAACTGACGGCCTAACATTTTGTACAGCTCTAATTCTGATACCGTGGCGGCAGAAATTTAACCGTGGCGGGCCACAACATAGGGGAAACACTGGAACATGTATAGGTATAGTACATATATAGTAATAGAACATGTATATGTATAGTACATATATAGTAACAGTACATGTGTAGGTGTAGTACATATATAGTTATAGTACATGTGTAGGTGTAGTACATGTCTAATTCTAGTACATGTATAGTAATAGTCCAACGCTCCCCGCCCCCCAGGTGGTACTTTGCGGTCATCTCCATGTCTGGCGTGTTTGCCGTCACCTTCTCCGTCATCTTTGCGTACGTGGCTGACATCACACAGGAGCATGAGAGGAGCACCGCCTACGGCCTGGTGAGAAGCGTCATCATCATCACAGCCCCTTCAACACCTCATCATACCATACAATCATTCACACGGGAAGAGGAAGATATCCAGAATAGATTTCTGGAGATCAAAAGTTTTTTCCCCCCTATGACCACTGTCTGAAAATCCATGCCTGGAACCTAAATAGCGTGTCCATGATTACAGATGATGGTACCGGGGCATGGCATAAGGTTGGAACCGCTATGTCATTTTCTGCCATGGCTGCCGTTGGCCGGTGTGGAATGTGTGGACCATATGGGGTTTTCATAGGTTGTTGTTGAATGGTTTGTGGTGTCAGCCAGCATCAGAGAGCCCCGCCCTTGTTTTTGTTGTTGCTATGACGTTCCATGGTTAGAAGGACCGTTCCGAAGCTTCATACAATGTTTATTATTATACTCATGTTTACATTCCAAATAGTTGACTTAGCAGACGCTTTAATCCAGAGTGTTGTAAAAAAAAATGTGCATAGCAAGTGAATCAGATAATCAAGGCCTAGAAGTACCCAGTTTCTAATAGCATTACAGTGGTTCATGAACAATCTGTTTCAAGACAGCAGCATCAGATTTCAAATCCATTAGCCTGTGTGTAACTAGGGATTACAGACGCAACCCTAACGTGACCTAAGACATTAGGAAACACTGCCCCTCCCCCCCCTCACACACACACTTCTCCAAGGCTCCCTGGAGGCTGAATCTACCCTCCCCCCCCCTCCCCCCAGGTCTCTGCCACGTTCGCCGCCAGCCTGGTGACCAGCCCGGCCATCGGCGCCTACCTGTCGGTGACCTACGGGGACACCCTGGTGGTGATCCTGGCCACCGCCATCGCCCTGCTGGACATCTGCTTCATCCTGGTGGCCGTGCCCGAGTCGCTGCCGGAGAAGATGAGGCCGGCCTCCTGGGGGGCGCCCATCTCCTGGGAGCAGGCGGACCCCTTCGCCGTGAGTACACAGCCAGGAGGAGCGGAGCTCACCGCTGGGCAGGGGCGGCCTGGCATGGAACGGCTCAGCCCCTTCACAGTGAATGGGGGGCGGGACAACAACTCCAATGAGTCGAGCCATTTAGACTGTTGGCTCTAAAGCTTTCATGTTTCATGATTTCGACACAAAACAAGAACAGGTCATATGCAAAGAGTGCCGTAAAGTTGTGTTGGCACCACAAAGCAACAAAACAAACCTTTTTAACCACTTAAAAAAACACCATCGTGTTCAATACGATGAATGTATGAGGGCCAAGAAAATGCGTTGCATAAACAAAACACAACATCAACTCAGGCAGAAAATGTTGACAGGCTAGTGTTTCTTTCCAAAAACCTGTAAACTAGTCTTTTCTGCATAGTTCTGAAATGTTCTCATTTAGTTACATTCTGTTATGAAATTTTAGTTTTTATATACAATTATTATTGTATATTTTGAGTTTATTTATATTTTAATGTTTATTCACATCCATTATGCAGGTACAATGCATTGTGACAATAACATTTGATTTGGTTAAAATCAACAAATAATCGTGATAATTAATCATGATCTCAATATTGATCAAAATAATCGTGATGATCATTTTGGCCATAATCGTGCAGCACTGCTGTCATGTGAAACAAACCCTCTGAAGAGGGACTGGAGCAGGCCAGCTCGACAGACAGACAACACTGCATTGGATGAACCCCAGTCTGTGGAACTGGTAGGCCCCAGTTCTTGGCATGTTGGAAGGGTAATTGGTTGCTCTGTGTGTGCTTCCTGTTCCTCCCTCCAGTCTCTGCGTAAGGTGGGCCAGGACTCCACGGTGCTGCTCATCTGTATTACAGTGTTCCTGTCCTACCTGCCCGAGGCAGGGCAGTACTCCAGCTTCTTCCTCTATCTCCGACAGGTACGGCAACAACGCTTCCCTCTCTCTCCCTTCTCACTCTTTGTCCAGTAGACAACAGTCAAACTCGCGTTTCACCAGATATACAGTCGAATGTCTAGTTTTTTTTTTGTGAGTTTGAGACAGGAAATGTGAGAGAGAGAGAGAGAGAGAGAGAGAGAGAGAGAGAGAGAGAGAGAGAGAGAGAGAGAGAGAGAGAGAGAGAGAGAGAGAGAGAGAGAGAGAGAGAGAGAGGAGAGAGAGAGAGAGAGAGAGAGAGAGAGAGAGAGGAGAGAGAGAGAGAGAGAGAGAGAGAGAGAGAGAGAGAGAGAGAGAGAGAGAGAGAGAGAGGGAGAGAGAGAGAGAGAGAGAGAGAGAGAGAGCTCAAACGCCGGGCCACAGTTAGTTTCCCAGCCATATTGTACGCAACCTACCTGGTGAGCCATCAAGCAGCCTGGGAATGTTTGGTTGGTGAGTCACACTGGCAATGCATCAACACCTTTTAGCAGGAACTAAGGAATCGGTTCATTTTCAAACCGAGGGTGCAAAACAACCAGCGTTTTGAGTCTTCAGTATTTGTTTTGGACACTAACTCAAGCTTGACTGTCTCCTCCCTCTGGTCAAACATAGTTTGTTTGGAAACAGGTTTTGACCCTGTGAGTCTGTCAGGCCAGTCTGACTCAGAGAGACTGCTGGCCCCTCTCTCGTGAAAATGAAAATAAACCACGCCGACCTAGCCAGACGACGGCTTCTCCTGACACACTGTTCCTTTGTCCCGGTCCGCAAACACAAAACAACAGCGCTGATGTCCTCCAACAGTAACGCCACACGGTGTGCTGGTCTGGGAGGTTGTGTGGTCCTCCCAGTAGCGCTCCTCCCAGCCACCTGCTGTAGTGAGCTGGTCTGGGAGGTCGTGGTGTAGCGCTCCTCCCAGCCACCTGCTGTAGTGTGCTGGTCTGCATCGGGCCTGATAAGGGACGGCGTGCTTTGACCTGGAAACACAGTAGGGCTGGTAGAGCGGCGCCTCCCCTCCCAAGTGCTGCCCAAGGCCTGCTCAAGGTCGCACGGAGGAGTGTAAATAATGGGATATGCCCCCCTATCTCTATCACTGGCCTTGTTAGCAGTTCAAATACAAAGAGAAAACATTCTGTTCTCCATCCTCCCTTTCTTGAGGCAGCCGGCGTCACAATCCGAGGTTGCTTCAAATAAACCCGCCTTTGCACAGCTGCAACCAGTCAGGCTATACTTGATGAGATATCATGAGGTGCGGGGATGGGAGGGTGGAAACAAAGGAAGGGGCTGCGTTTGAGGAATGCCGGGGGGGAGCTGTGTTCAGTCAAACCTCTTGTGTTTAACATCCCCAGGTCATAGGGTTCTCTTCTGAGACGGTCGCTGCCTTCATAGCTGTGGTGGGAATCCTCTCCATACTGGCCCAGGTGAGCTGCACCCGCCCGCCTCACGTCCTGCCCTCCTCAAGGGCTGCACTCCACCACCGAATGAAGTCCCAATAACAAACTCCCTGTCGGTGGGCCCAATCAGGGGGGTTTCCTCGGGATGCCTCGTCCAGATGGATGTCCTCTTGTCTAAGGCTCAGCTTTTAAAGGCTTTCTCCTGGAAACCAGATATTTTTATTTTAACAAAAGGAAAAAATTATAAATGATTTGACTCCAGTCCCAGTGTTTAACGTGCCCCTGTGTGTGTGTGCGCAGACGGTGGTGCTGGGGATCCTGATGCGCTCCATAGGGAACAAGAACACTATCCTGCTGGGTCTGGGCTTCCAGATCCTGCAGTTGGCCTGGTACGGCTTCGGTTCTCAGCCCTGGTGAGTAGGCATGCGGCAATTTCATCTAGGGCGGAACGATGAATTGCATTCGCGATAATATCGGTATGTGACAAAACGAGATTCTGTAATCGCGTAGGCTGCGAGAGTAATGCAGTTTACGACGAAGGATCAACTTTGTACGTTACACTTGACCTTGACCTGTATGATGGCCTCAGGCTCAACAGAACCTGACACGCTGCTACCTCACGGGGCGACAGCACCAACCGGTTTTCTTTTAAGATTTAACCTTTTAGATTGGTGAGTTCTGAATAGTTCCGACGTTCCCCACAGCGTAAGTTTTTTTCCCAAAATGGTAGCTAGCTAGCTTTAGTTAAGAAAGTGCAACGCACATGTTATTAGCCTACGTTTAGCTTTGATTTACCAAAATATTCTCGAAGTTACAGGAGCTATGTTTTCCTGAATTTTTCTGAACTTTGTGTGTTATGTTGCTGACTGGAGATCAGTAGTATACATCTATATGTATTAATAATAAATCATAATAATGGCATATTTAAATTACAATTGCAATATTAGTCAAAATGATTGCAATTAGCTTATTTTCCTTCATGATGCAGGCTAGGCCATATGATTTAACAATGCAGAAATCGCTCTAGAAAAGGTGAACCAACGGCAGTACCCCCTCTGGACCACTACAGGGTAGCAAAACGGCATTCTCGACACGCAGCCAAATCAGAGCACGTGTACATCCAGTGAAAGTGTTGAAGGAGTCTATTTCCCATGAAGCCTGCTGGAGCGGGTGTACGTTTGTTATCCGGGGCTGTAGCGGTGCTCTGGGCCGGGAGAGGATGTAGCTCCCAATCAGTGATATGGATGTTTATCCTGGCCTGGCGGTATTGTCTTACTGCTATTGTTCTTGGCCATAGCTGGAAGTAGTGGAAGAGAGGTTCAATAAAGGCCAAACTGATTAAAGACTTGCACACGTACATGCGTATGAATATATGCACTCGTGCTGCAGTGTACTAGGACATCAAGTGCCAGGAAGGGGTGTGTGTTTGTGCACCACACTGGACTGATAAGTTGGTTTGTGATATTGCGGGGTGGAGGATTTCCGTGTTCTCGGTGTGGTGTTAAGCTCACACTGCTGTGTGTCCCTGCTGCTCGCTCTATCTCTCCCCGCAGCTGGGGAGCACTGGGAAGGGCCTCGCCTCGTGACCCAGTCACATGGGAGTTCAAGAACGGGATATTTCCCTTTCGTTTTGTTTTTGCCGCACGGGTATATAGGGTTGTTGGTGTCGTGAACTGAAGTGCACCCTGCGTGTGTGTTTTGTCCCCGTGCAGGATGATGTGGGCTGCAGGCGCGGTGGCAGCCATGTCCAGCATCACCTTCCCTGCCATCAGCGCCATCGTGTCCCGCAACGCAGACCCCGACCAGCAGGGTGAGCACCCCCCCTCCACCTCCCTGAGTGTGGATCAGGAGCTGTGTGTGTCTGTGAGAGAGAGACGGCCTCTTTTCCACCTCAGGCCTATGTTATTAACGTGTGTGTGTGCCCCCCCAGGTGTGGTCCAGGGGATGATCACAGGGATCCGGGGCCTGTGTAACGGCCTGGGCCCGGCCCTTTACGGCTTTGTCTTCTACCTGTTCCACGTGGAGCTGACCGATCTGGACGGCGTCGACGGCGCCGACAAGGGCTCCAAGCCCAACATGGCCAACCCCACTGACGAGGTGAGCCCCCCCTCTGGGAGGGCCACGTCCTCAGAGCTCGCCTGAAGCCTGTTGTGTGCTCCAGTAGGAGCCGTGTAGCGGTCCTGACGCGTGCAGGAGTGGCGTTGGGTTTTGAGGCCCTTTTTAAAAACCTTTTTTAAGGATAAGACCCCAGGCAGGCAAGCACATACACAGTCAGAATCAGACAGTTTATCCTCGCTCTAATGACGTCCAATCCTCTCTTTCTCTCTCCCTCCCTCTCTTCCTCCTTCCAGAGTGCCATCATTCCGGGCCCTCCATTCTTGTTCGGCGCCTGTTCCGTGCTGCTCTCCCTGCTGGTGGCGCTCTTCATCCCGGAGCACACGGGGCCCGGGGCCCGGCCGGGGGCCTACAAGAAGCACAACAACGGGGCCCAGAGCCACTCCCACAGCCCCCAGGGCAGCGGGACGGAGGGCAAGGAGCCCCTCCTGGAGGACAGCAGCGTATAACCCCAGCCTCCAGGGGGGAGGAGGAGGAGGAGCCGGGAGGACACACACCACCTGCCACCCAGACTACCAACCCCCCCACCCACAGTGGACAGATACATGTATTTATACACGCACGCACGCGCGCACACATGCATATATGCACTCGCGCCGTGATGTACTCTGACATCTCCGAGTTCCAGGAAGGTGTGTGTTTGTGTATACGTGTGTTTTGTGTACATGTGTGGGTGCGTGGCGCTCGTTTCTGCAGCACAATGTGGGCCGTCTCTCCGCACGCACACCCCCCTTTGTCAAAGCGAGGTGGCGTGAGAGGGCTGCTAGGGCGCCATGGGAGAGGGAAAGAGAGTGTGTGTGAGAGTGTTTATTTGGGACTGCTGTGGGGGGAGGGGGCTGGAGTATCTTGGTTAAGCTGGACTCTGGGAGGCAGGAAGGGGGACAGAAGACACGACGGCTTGCACCCCGACCCACCCTGCTGCGCAGCGCCACTACACCCACACTTTGTTTTGGGGTGAGGATGAGCTAAGACTCATGTGATGGTTACAAAGCCCCCCCCCCCCCCCCCCCCCCCCCCCCCCCGTGGGGTTCTGTTTTCTCTTTAGCGGCCGTGCAGTGACGCCGGTGATGTTCCTCGTTCCAAAGAGACGCGACAACGGTTGATATGTGACTCAAGAGCTGTCCTGTAATGACCCCTTTCACAAGCTAACTTCTCGTTGTGATACTTTTGTTGTCGTACGTGGTTTCTGTCCTGGGTTATGGGAAGAAGGGAATGCAGGTCTTCCTATGATGTAGAGCTACGAGGAGTCTCTCCTTTGGCATAACCAATCTCGGAGGGGCCACACCAATTACCCACAGGGACAGTACTGAATAACAGGCAGAACGTTTTTACAGAGGGACTTCAGTCGACTTGAAAGGATCCACTCATCCCCCTCCCTCTTCGGAGAGAGAAACGTGTAAAAGAAAGACCACTTTGTTTGAGACATTTCCGATGTTTACCTGCCATTCATTAGCTCCGAAGTATAGTTTGGGTTGTAATTATAATTTTTTTGTTCACACTGAAGGCTAGTTGTGCTTATAAAGTTGTAATTGAAGACAAATGTTGCCTTGAAGTGACTTCATATTGATATATAAATCTATTACGTAACCTGTATGAAGACTAGGGTCTGAGTAAGGTCTGTAATCTTTGCTATCGCTCCCATCGGAGCCTCGACACCTTTTCTCTTTTTTTGCCCTCTCACCCCCGCCTTCTGCCCTTCTTGGTCAATTTGGCACAGCTCTATTTGAAAGGACAACTGGCAGGATTCTAGTTCATTTAACTACCCGATGGGCCGCTTTGACTCTAGTTTTTTTGTTTTGTTATCAATGTGAGCACTGATGTTGTTATTAGGACGTCTTGGGAAAATATCATTAGATTCAATGAGATGAAATATCACTTGTGCTGCTGCAGTAGGAATTTAAAGGTTATATGTGATGTGGTATGATAGACAAAGACTGCAAAAGTGGTATCTGGATTTAGACTGTAAACCATCTAATCTAAGCGTTCTCTGATAGTTTTGCTCCTTGCTCCATTACAGGTTGGTTAAAGGCGCTTGACATTTTTGGAGCAATGATGTTTGGACACGGCAAAGGATTTTCCAATACTTTATTACTGGAAAATTTTAGCTGTTTTTCTTTTGAAAGATTTCTTTTTCTAAATGAGCCTCAAGTGCATTGAAATAACCAAATCACACACTCAAATGAATTAAACCTTTGGTTTCAAACTGTAACATTTATCATTTATTTGTTGTTGTATATTTTGTGCCAAATGTTTTAGTTTTTTTATGTTTCTTATTATTTGTGATTGCTTTGGGTTTGTTTGTTTTATTTCCAGTTTTTCATAAGTTTGGCAGAAAATGTGTGCTATTTTTATAGTTTATTTTAATAATTGGTCCAATTGTTTTTAGGATTCCTTCAACATTGTGACTAGTTTGGAAATGAATGTCCAGCATTTTACTGTTCTCAGAGTCAATCTCTGGTTCATTACACATTTATTTGTCATTATTTAAACTTACCCCCATGTTTATACAGACTTCAATAGAGGACATTGAATGTTCTGAAGTAAAGTTAAAATATTACTTTATTCTGCCATACCCCAAAGTCTTTGGCCAATATTCTTCTTCTATTGTTCATGTATGGTGGGTTAGCCAACTTGAGGCCATTACAACTTATTTCGATTATAATTGTTTGTTGAAATACATTGGACCAACCCATAAAACAACAATTGATATCCTGGTAAGATTCTGCACCAGCCCCTTCTGCACACCAACAGTTCACATGCAAACGGAAGTCACTACTTTGCTGTAAATGTACAAGTCCACCGTGTACGTACAGTCAATGTATATAGGCCTATGTATGTTTAACAGACATGGCCACCTAGAGGTCTACCGGATAGTTTGGTGCGACTACATTTGTCTAACTCTCCTGCTAGCCACTCCTGTTTTAGTATGATGTGGTCTGTGCCCTGACCCTCTCTGTGTGCCTAAATTAGCCAAGAAATAAATAGGGCAACCTGAGTTACATGGTGGATATAATGTAAATATGGGAAACTAATGACAAACTATTTATTAAAGGTTTATTGTACATTGAGCTGTCTGAGTTATTTTTGTGGGTGTATGATATGCATATAAACTGCACTTGATTAATATTTCCCTAAATGTGTGGTGGTGTGTTTTTGGTCTTATCTCTCAACCACTGGGGACCCACTGACAAATGGCCAGTCTCTGTCTACCATTCAGTACACTTTTAGTCTCTTTTTTTGTTCCTCTTTCCTGCCACAGAGGGGCAGATGTTTTACTTTAAAAGAAGACTAATAAATTCTGGCTGAAGATCTTGCTCAAGTCTTGGCTTGGATAGAACCTTTTCCATTAATATTATTTATTACGAATTTGAATGAATATTATATATGTTTATTTTTGTTATGCATTGGTCTAAAGAAATACATTTTAAAATATTGTACATTTACAGATATCTATAGGTGGATGTACGAATCCAAAGAAAATGTTAGCATTTTTTTATCAGTTTCTGAGAAATAATATTCTCAAGAAGTTTATAATCACCCGAGTATCAACTGATGGTTCCCTTCAATATGCGATAGGTACCTCCTTGGCCTGGTTTACAACAAAAGTCTGAGTTGTCTGGAGCTGCCAGTTATCTTGTGATTTAACACTGTGGAATATGATGATGTCGGCTGAAGGCCCCTAAGTGGAGCAGCAGGTGTGGTGTGGTCTTACAGTCGGATGTAAGAGACACTGATAAGAGTCTTAGCCTAAATCCACTGTCATTGTTTCCCTATGAACCCTGTGGTGTGCTCTAGTCTGGCTTATGGGTTAATATATGATAGACTCATCAGCACAATGGGGTCTCTAATTAATCACTTGATAATGCCAAGGTACTTAGTCCTCAGCTGTCTTTCCATAATAAAACAATGGAGGGTTGAGACAATCTATACTGTATGTGTACTCCTGTTCAAGTCTTCACAAGGAAAAAAGGTCTGTGAAAAGGTTTTGTGGTGGAGGCAGAGGCTAACAAGAACCACAGATACCCCAAATATGTGATGTGCAAAAAACTGAAATTCCTGACACACCGCTCATGCTGAGATGAGGGTGATACATCCAGAACTTGCAAAGTTCCATTTGCTGATCAACCGTTTGTGAGGTAGTACCATCCATCTACCAGAGAAAGGACTGTCAAATGAATATCATATGAATGTTTCCACAACACAGAGACATTGCACCAGATTTGGCAGCTTGGTGAAAAGTCCAAGACCACAGGAACATCACTGAACATGTCTAGAGATGTTTTGATACAATTATATGATATTGTAAACTATAATGGTGCTTAAAATACATTTCCATTATTTCCAAAGCAACATACAATTTGTGCATGTAGACAAAGCAGCAAATTAGGAAAAATTGCAACAGTATTTCGTTAGAACCAAGGAAGAGTCTGTTTTTACCATCAGTTCTTTTCAAATCAACAATAAATATTTTACGTTTCCAGGAATCACTTGGGGTCCACTGTTAAAATGGGCCTGGCCATTTTCTGGCAAGGTGTGGTGGACTTGAGCATGTTTTGACAGGAACAACCACTCAGCAATTAACAAACTTGGAGCAAAAAAATGTCCACATCGTACATGTTGCTAGAAGAACTGGAAAGAGCGAAGTATTTCTTATTATTTCTCTAGGCACATGTCAGGATTAAAAGATCCATGTGACTGGAGACTTTCCGGAATGTATTGTGATGCAGAGTCACTGTCATAGCACATTTACTTTTCAGTCCAGATTAGATGCACGGGACTGGAAGAATGCTTACATATTCCCAAAGCTGGCAAGTGGCCACATACACGCCA
Source organism: Hypomesus transpacificus (assembly GCF_021917145.1). Classification (NCBI taxonomy): domain Eukaryota; kingdom Metazoa; phylum Chordata; class Actinopteri; order Osmeriformes; family Osmeridae; genus Hypomesus; species Hypomesus transpacificus. Next base: position 4,386,421 of record NC_061069.1, read on the forward strand.
CAGTGCCAACCTGGTTTTACAAATGACCCTGTACATTAACCTGACACAGTTGTAGCATCCATCAGCCAGTCTCCAAACCCAAAATATTGTTGTTCGGCCCACTGGACCCAGCACTTGGAAGGATTTGTTCTTTCGAATGAGACACCTCAGGTTCACAGACATTCTGGATAAAGGAAGCCAGGCGTCACACCCAAGTCTGTACACACGACATCCCCTCTTCCTGATAGGGTAGCATCCACCGCTGTGGCGCCCTGGAAGAGCCCTGGGATGAATCACGGGATGAACTTCATTGTTTTTCCTGTCAAACGGCTCGTGTGAAAGGATACTTTTCTCTAACCCCTTGTCTCGTTCTCCTTTCCCATGTTCTATATGTAGAACCCATGTCATCTCTCCAGGCATCCAGGGACATGGTTGACCATTAACCTGAGGATGTGTGTGTTTGTGTGTTTGTTGGGCCTCTCTGAGGCAGAGACCTCTGGGCTATGACTGCTGACTCTTTGTTCCAGCTGTACTCCTGCAGGGCTCAACAGATCATCCATTTCCGTCCCCACCCACAGATCTTTTTTGAACTTTATGGCATACTTGATCTACAGAATAACACAGCTAACCTGAACCATGGCATGTCATATCATCTTAGTGATAACAGAGTGAGTCAAGCCTTCACACAACTGTTATCAGCAAGAACCCTGACCTTGTTTTTTTAGTTGTCTTGCTCAAACAGGGTACAATCTCCGTTCACTTACGTATAGGAATAAGCCCAGGGCAACCGAGTGTCACTCACATCATCACTGTTCCAATACAAAGTACCGTGAGTTGAAAATATATCTCAGAAACCCCTTTTAAAAGAGTTGTGCCAAGTCATCGACTGGGTGCAACCCCTGGTTTAAAAACAGGTGGTTGCGACAGCAGAACCTACAGTATCGAGAATGGGACTCACGAGGCAAGTCTGTCCTGTAATTGATCGAAAAAAGCCGTTCCTTCATTGTATTCCTCTATCCTCCTGCATAGCTCTGATCATCATAACCCAGATTTGACCGATACACTAAATAAATGATTCATGAGCCCAACCCTGGAGGAGAAGCTGAACAGTTGGGGATGTCAGGCAGGCCACTCCTGATATGCCAGACTCAGTCAGACCTCTGGCTGCGGCATGCCTGCCCAGGCTGGCCCACAGCCTGGCACGGCTACCATGCCGTGCCCAGTGTAATGGGATTGCCGAGAAACCCCTTGGAGAGGCGAACCAGGGATCTGACCTGCCGCCACACCAGGGAACCCACCACCACCACCACCCCCACGGAACTGGATCAGGGCCTGCTGGGATTAGGAGTCAGAAGCTCAACAAACAGACCCTCTGACTCTACAGCAACAGGCAACACTGTCAGCATTCAGATCATGTGTTTATGCGTCATTTGTTTTCCTCTGCTTAACATCAATACTGCATCAATAGTGCTGAGCCATAATGAGCATAATCTGTTTCGCAGGGGCTCAGTGAGTGCTGGGCAAACATGTATTTCTCAGGACAGGTAAACAGGAATGTATGTGGACCTACAGATCCTGCTGCAAGTTGGAAACATAGTTTAGAGCATTTACTGAATAGTTTGAGTAGGATGAGACTATGTGCAGTAATACAGCATTCTCAGGATGTCAAATCGTGCACATCTAGAATCATTGTTGCATTTATGTTCCCCACACCTACAGACATAGTCTATATGAGATTATATATTGTGTATTCATCACAACCCAATTAAATACTTCCTCCCAATAATGCCAGATGTTCTTAGTGAGGTAATAAAATCGGCTCATTGGCTTAATGCTTCTGGTCAGCTCTTTCTCCGCCTCCTTTCTGTCTGCCTTACCTCTTCTCTATTTCTGTCCGACTTGTTGAATGGTTTCATTACAATTGCACTGCCATTAACCCCGACCATCTGATTATTGTTTATTACTTTAACATGTTGAATGTTTTGTGTAGTGCAGGGTTAGGGTCTCTATGAAAGAGCATTGACCGATATAGCCGGGTGTTTGTATGGTATTGAGCTGAGCTCTCATTATGCATGCTTGTTATTCTGATCACTCCTCTGCAGGATCTGATCTTCCTTCTCTGTGGTGGTGGTGTGGTAATGACACAGGTGCCCAGCGGTTTTCCAACCCCTATATCTAACCAAAGCATTCCTAATGTACAACACATATTTCACACTCATAATATTGTGATTGGCTATAGAAAAGAACAGAAAGTTATTGAAATGTTTCAAGGGGTGTGTATAGCTTTAGGGAGGGACATATTACTACAGGAGGGGACATGTTGCTGCAATTATGGATTAACTATCACAGGCTCAGTGCACTGCTGTTTGTCACAAGAGCACAGGCTCCATGCTGTATTGGCTGCATTTGGCTCCCGGTAGAGGTTTTGCTGTAAAATGAAGGCCTTTTCTTACACAACAGGTTATTTACGTACTAAGCGTTGTTAGCATAATTTCTGGAATGCAGGAAGTGAACAGGCAGTGACTTGTAATGTGGTGACAGTTATGTTTTGTTTTAATCCAAATATAAAAAGGGCCAATATGATAACATAACATCATAATAGTAATACAATAAAATAGGCTTATAATCATTGGATATATTATTGTCCAAAAGCTGTGTCTGCTATTGAGGTATATTCTTACGGTTTCCAAAACTGAAAACTAATGATAGACGTGACCTTGGTTCATCCATAAAATACATTCACTAGTGATAAATGTGACATAGTGACAGCTGAAGTCAATAGCTATGCCTATGTAAGATAAATAGGATGCATGTAAGGGGTCAGTGTGTCAGTTTCCATGTCAAGAACAAAAATAGCAATACTGGGAATAGGGATGTTTATGAAAAATGAATAGATCCAACATCCATCAAACAGCATTATTTCAAAGCCATAATTACACTTTATTGAGATTTTGATGTCAAAATGTAGCATGCTGAACTGAGCCTTCGATCAGAAGATAACTTTTCAAATATTTGTATTTATTTATTTGAAAAGGTAGCTATTAATTAGCAGTTATGTTGCATAATATAGAACTACAATACATTTCGTTTAACCGTCCGACTGTTGCTTGCATTAATCCAATTTAAAACTCCAGTCCGTGTTTCCACCATGTCCCATCTGGCTCACTGGCAAGGTTTGTTTACTGGCGGAGAGGCAGAGAAGGGGATCCTAGGGGATCTGTGAGACTGAACAATCTACCTCTAATGTGGGAGAGTAAAATAAGTTTTTCAATTCTATTTTTGTTGTTATTATCATTCGAATACGCATTTGGTCATTTTGGACTAAGTTAAGGCGCATTTGCAAAACCTTAAAACGCATTTCATTTTTGTAAAGAACGAGGGCGGGCGACCACAACGAGCTAGCCACGGCGAAGTCTGACACTCGGCAGACTGGAACTAGTCTCACTGAAATCTCAGCATTGACTGAGTCGACTCCGACTTGTGGTGCGGATCTATCCGTAGTCTTGTATCAATGTTTTTCAATTACTGGCGTGTTTAATTGTGAATAGGTTATCGTCTTGTATTCGTTGCAGTGGAGTTTGTAGTGAAAGACAAGCCGTGTATGTGATTCGCAGTGACCCATGGGTTTTACTACGCCACGCGTGCCACGATCCTCGAGTTGTCAGAAACATAGCTAGTATCAGAATTGCAACAAAACCTTGGAGGAAAATTAGTTAAATTCACTGAAGCAGAACGTCTAAAAAGAACGATTGAGGATATAGATATACCTGGCAAATGCATTTAACCCAATAAACTGGATTGAGAAAGCGAGAGTTGCTATCGCTAAATTTACTTGTGGCCTGCTCTATTGCTTACTGCTACTACTAGCTACGTAGCTATAGCTAACGTTAGCTTTTTGGCTAACTCGCACAACTCAGGCGTGATCTGGCTTGCAGTTTGTGTGTTATTACGTGATACGATAGACATTAATCTCATAAGCGGAAAGGATTGATGCCGTTCACCAAGTTGCAAATGAAGCCTTTTACTTCATTTCGTCGCAATGTGGCACATACTTGCATTTGTTCGTGGTAATTTTGAATATCCACCAGACCCGATACAGCTATATCTAGCTAGCCTGTGCGCCAGCAGCCTATTTAGATTGAACACGTTGGACCCTTCCCTCCGCCCATTTTTCCGGTGACTGTTTTTATTTTTGTTTACCTGATTTTTGCGGCTCATTAAACTAATTTCCTGCCATCATTTTCTTGGTAGTTTTAAGTGAGATCTCACACGGATTCTTCTCAATTTGTCGACAACGTCGTTGGACTGTGACTTCACTTGAGTCAATATGTGGCTCCGGACTTTCCTTGCGGTTTTTGTGACCACTGTGTGCATTTTATGGAATTGTCACCCAACTAATGGAGAGAGTAAGTAGATATCTTATCTGAATATGTGTATGTGCTACAACTACCATATATATTTATGTACGTGTGTTTTTTCCAGAATGTTAATTACCATTAAAACGGTCAATTATTGTGATTGGCAAGTTCTTATGGATGATTAACATTCTTCAGTCAGACGCAGTACTGGAGGGACAAAGGTTATGCTTAACGGGCATTCTTGCTTCCGAATAAATGTAACGACAAACGACTAGCTAAATGTTTTTGTCGTTTAATCTGATCGTAACATGTTTGTCTAATTGGAAGATTTATGAGAACGCTTAGATATGTATTTTCATGTACAGTATCATTGTATCACGTAGCAGAAATTCTGCTCTGTATTGAAAGTAATAATACTACTACTACTACTAATAATAATAGAGAAACATTTATACTTCCATCTCTTATCCTTTACTTAGCCTACTTTTTCTGTAGTCAGTGAGTGATGTTATGAATCAGTTTTCACGACACTACCGAACATTTCTGCAAGGCTAGATTTGATGATAAATAAATAGATGGATGTAATGTTCGTGGCAACAAACTAATTATTATATAGGATTTGATTAATTCCTAAATTGACACATTTTATGACCGTAATAGGCTAGATAAGCTGCAGTCACAACATTTTTGGTGTAGTTTCTGTACTGTAAATATGATTGCGAGGTCCCTCCGAAACAAATATAACCAAGCCTGTGGCACACTTGGCTTTGTGTACCTGACGGAGATCGGTCGATTTTCAATCCAACTTTTATTGCATTTTTTCTAAAACGTAGTTGCGATCACTTGCATTTTGTTGTCAAAGAGGACATTTATCCTAATGTAGAATGTATTTTTGTTTTGCTTGAGAATTTGTCTATGCATTTGAACCACACACACACTTCACTTTACAATATGTAATCATTCTTTGATTTATAACACTATACACTTTGGACATGGTCTGACACATTCAAAACCCCAGACACTTTAAAGAAGAATAGAAGGTGCTGATGTATTGTGTCAATATCATTTAAGCTTAGCAGGCATTTAGCCTGCTAAATATGCTCCCCAAAAAATGCATGCAGTATGCATCTGTCCTCTATAATTGTATGCCATCTCCAAAAGAACACATACCCAAGTTTCTTTTTTATTGAAAACAGAAAGGTGCAAGATTTGGGGCAATGTCATCAAACCAGTTTTGGTGCGAGATCTTGAGGACATAAATCATAAACAAGTTGTGTAATTGCAAAGCTGGCCCCTTCTTGCTCCTCTCAGACTGGAGAAAGAGCCAAAGGGAAGATTGAAACACGGGGGCTTTACTGGCTTTCACAAGCTGGACCGACCAATTCTGAAGTCAGTGAATCTTTGTATTTTTGCGTGCTTCCTTGCAAGGTTCAGTAACTAATCTTCGTTTGGTCATTTGTTCTTAAATAATCTCTAAAGGCAGCGTACATCGATTTTTGATGTCTCTATTGGTTATACTATTTCACAATAACTTTCCAATTCAAGCCTGTTTCAAACCAAAATGTGCCAGTTTGGTTCTTCTCAAGCTATCATTTTAAGTGGTCAGGCAGCTTTCAAACCAGTATATTATTCACAAATTCCCTTGATATATGACAAAACTACAGACTACACTTCACCAGGAGAGTGGTGATCTCATATAATCAAACTGACATGATTCCATTCTTGCACAATGTAGTTTATGGGTTTGTGGTATACACAAGAGTGGTTGGTATGAGTGGTTGTCACCTGCAACAATGGGTCTGTGATCCAGGTTGACAGTAGTCTCTAAGAAGCCTGGAGAGATATCGAAGACACACAATTTGCCAAACCCACACACATTTGCTCGAGCCTCTAATACTTAAAGGATTCGAAGCAGCTGACAAGGTAGCCTTGTTCTCTCGAGTCCCTGTACCCTTGACATCGTAAAAGGAAATGTCCTTGTTATTGTGTTTTTACACACCGAAGGTAATAATTATCCCAGTGTCAACAATGGCCTTCATGCTGTCAACAATGCCTATTCATGTAGCATGAGACATTTGGCTATAAACACCCTCAGTCAGGAGAAGTTATTTGTTTATAGATATGAACTGTGAACCCAGCCATGATTGTTTTTATGAGTAAGACATGAGAAATTCAAATTTCAGTAGTGGCGGCTTTCAAGAAGAATGGTTGCGACACTTTTGCAAATTGGCAAAAACATATTGTCCATCTTGTTTGGATCCACATTTAGAAAAGAAGATGAGGAACCGAGAGCAGCTGGTGTGCAGGTGAATCACTAATTGACTGTGCATCTCGAAAGGTCTCTCCGCAGACAGTTCTGTCGCTCGGCCCCGAGAGTTTGTCAAAGCTGTATGGCCAGTACCCCATTTCTGATATTGGTAGCCCTAAATAAAACTTTCTGCCAGTTTGATTGATAATGGGCCAATAGTCTGACCAGTCAAAGCTCTGTAAGACTCAGGGTGACCCTGACCCCCCTGTTGGAATGTTTTCAAGCCAGTGTTATATTCTTTGCTTTAGCAACGTCACCAGTAGGCCAACCGATATTTATAGCCTAAAGGTTATTATCTTATTTATTTATGATGTTATTTTCTTTTTGTATTTGTATTGTTTTGCATCAACAGGCTGTGTTGAAATGTTACGTTAAAACATTGCAACCTTATTCAGAAGGCCACATAGTAATTATATTGACGGCCACCGAAAACAAAATCCTGGTCATAAACAATTGATAAGGTTTTACAACTGTTCTCGTGGTGGATTACACCACTCAACCATCAGTTCCTCTCTGAACTCTTTGTTGCTCCAGCGCATGAAGAAACAACAAGCCAGTGAGGGGACCCTGAAAAGGGAAGTGTTGCAAGCTCTCCGTGTCTGCCCTTTCTTGAGGCCGCCTGTTCTTCTTGGAGGCCCTGTGACAACGTTACGCCACAAAGAGGCCCCTCCATCTTCCTCGCATCGCTGGAAGCTGCTGGGGAGGTCTGTGGCTGTCGTAGACCCCTTTAGAGAGCACAGTCGATTGAGAAGATGGCTCTTTGGGGACGTGCACAAACTATCCCCGACTTAGGGTTTTGTGTTTGTCTGAACTAGCGAGCCTATTACTCAGGTGTTGGTTGTGTTGAAAATGGTGCTAGGGCCTGTTTTTGTGCATTCGTAAAGATTCGTCTCGCTTGAAAACAAGGTTTCACGCTTTCACTTGAAGCGTTGCTTGGGTCACATGGATGTCAAGTAATATTCAATGGATTTTAAATGTGCCACAATGACTGTAAGAGTGTCCTTCATACATTAATGTTTGTTTAGCCAAATGAATGATGTCTCTTAAGACACAGCAGGTTTGTATTAAAAGAGAAGAGTAAAAGTAAATGATTTCTAAGCCTTTTATCACAGCTACTGTTACCACTTGCTGGAATGTTACAACAAAGCAGCAATTAAAGGCATGTAAAGGTTGGTTTTATCTCAGCATTGTCTCCCTTTATGAAATGTTTTGTATAAGCCTCTCTTAGCAGTAGGGGTGTCTGATATGAGTGAATCTGTTGTTCCTTGGCTCCATTCTTCCCTCCGAGGCACAAACGGTCACAGTCTGTGTCCCTGTCTGTGTGTTGTCTGGCTGAGAGCAAATCTATGTTCCGAAAGCTAATGAAGTGCTGGAGCCAGCCCCGTTTCCACGGCAACCCTGTTGGTTGTGATGGGGCCTGAACCGTGTCTGCCTTCCTTTTTTGTCCCTCCTGTCTACAGGAAGTAGACAACATGTGGCATTATGGATCTAAGAGCCCTCTCTGCTTGGGTTGCTGATCCCATCGCTGGTCGTAGGTTTAGTTCATGTGCGATATGTGACTCGAGTTCAACCAGGTTTCCACAGTTCTGATGCCAGACCGATGACCACATCAGAGTCAGCCAGTCAACCCCTTATCTCTCTCTGTACCGCTGTTGGAATTCCTCACATACACACCAAGGCAGCGCTGTTCCAGTTTCCAATGCGAGCCACTATCGGTACGGAGTGTATTAGATTCTCAATTGGGAATGCGCTGCTAAAAATACTGACCTGGCTGAAAGTGTACCCTGATGAGAGCTGGGGCGGTGTGGGCTCCTCTGTGATGTCCTGGGCCTTCGCTCTCTCTCTCTCTCTCGCTCTCTCCTGTCTCTCTCTTTCGCTCTCTCTCCCCTCTCTCTGAGTGGTCACTCTGTACTTGTTTATTAGTCTTTCTGGATGTGTTTGTGTGTGTGAACTTGCATGAGCACCTGACTGTGTGTGTGTGTGTGTGTATGTGTGTGTGTCAGATGGAGAGAGCGTGAGCTCATGATACTCATTCTGGGTGTAAAGCAGTTGACGGGGGTAGGGCTGTGTAATGGATCTAGTCAAGCTCCTGCTTTCCAATAGCTGACTAGTTCTCTCATGACACTTAAGTACACAACCATGGTGTAGCTGGAACAGTTCTATTTAGAAACGGAAGTGTTAAAATGACAGGTTTGGGAGATACCGCTCATTCTTGGGATGAATGGTTGCCCACCTGGGAAACCACAAACAGCAGAGTAGCATAGAGGATTGTTAGCGCTCTGAAAGAGGAAATGTTCACCTTTTTAATGAGTGAAGTGAGCGTAATGTCGAAGCTCACTACCTTTTTAAACACTTTTTCTAACGAGCCATTTTCGTAACATAAGAAAAAGGTCCCGCAAGGGTAAATGCATGGATCTTTGTAATTGTGTGGACCACAGTTGCCATACCCTATCCTGAAACACTTGGTGTAAAATGAGCTGGTGCCATAAGAGCTGTAGCCCTTTTTTCTCTCCCCCACATGGCTGACCAGTTGGCCTGAGGAGCGCCCAGCTCTGTGGTCACAGGGTTGGTAAACAAATACAGCACTCTCCCAAACCCACCCACCCCAGCACTCCTCCACCTGCACCTAGACTCACACACTGTAAAATCAGGACTGGAATGTCCCATGCTGCACCTGTACAGGAACAGTCTTTATGGCTGCAATCATTACGTTATGTCACACAAAAGGCATCTGCTTAGAGGGGCATGATTACCCACACATGAACCCGCGGAGGTTGTTTTCAAATCTTGAAAGAAAAAGCAATTAATATCTCGCCATTGACAGGTTTATTTTTATTAGACATAGCCTATATTTTCTGTTGGCTCAACCTATGTGACTGCAGTGTTGGATTACAAGGGCCTCTCATATAACAGATTCGAAAAGCTCAAGTTTAAGTTAGTTAAGTAACAACTGCAAAAATAAATATTTTTACGCTTAACCTTGGTGCTTTTTCATCGGATTCAATCTAGTTCAGGTCTGAAAAAGCATTAGCTCATGTTTTAAACCATCTTATGTTACTTGTTCTTGAAGCCAAATACAAGAAGTCAGGGATGAGCACTACTTGACTCTGATGACAGCGCTCCATATTTGAATGTGGGTAACAGCCAGATATGTGGTTGCTAAACAAACTGTCAGCCGAGAGGCATGGTTTTCATCAAATTAAGATACATAACATATTTTCTGCAAGATATTTTTCTCAATTTAGACATGTCTATTTTGAGCCTTCTAGACAGCCCCTTTTAAACCCCCTCTAATGTTTGGCAAAAAAATAGATCGCACGTTGCAGTTATTTCCTTTGATGACATGGCCGTCCTGCAAAGTAGCTAACTGCTACTTTTGAAAATGTAAAAGTAGAACGTGTTAGATTTGTATTTATTTGTATTTACTTAGTTTAGTTTATTAGCCTTTATTAAATAGTGTGACATGGCTAAATGAGGGTTTGAAGTTTGTTGCTGGAACTGTGGTGTAAAATTCCTCAGAAATCCCACTTTTATTCACCAAATTTAAAGAATTGCATTTTAAAGAGTGACACCACACTGATTGGCTGAACAACTACACTTTTTGTTTCAGTAGTGCATGCGTGATGTACTCTCATTTGTTGAGAACGACCTCTAAAGAATATCTTTGCCAAAAGATTACTGTTCAAAGGGAGGTGAATGATTTTGCTGTTCACTTCCTGGGTTTAGGGATATTAGTCACAGAGCCTAAGTCGTTATTTTTATGGTTTAAAGTGGTTGTTTTTTTCCACAAGACCTTTGACCTCTGTCTGAATTCTATTTCTAAACATTTTCTCTCTCTCCCCTTATATCTTAGTTTGCCCTAGTAAAGACATCCGGAACAACGTGACCAACCTACGGACGTTGGAGAACTGCACGGTGATCGAGGGCCATCTGAAGATCCTTCTCATGTTCAACATCAAGCCGCAGGACTTCCGAGGCGTCAGCTTCCCCAAGCTGACCGTCATCACAGACTATCTGCTGCTCTTTCGCGTCTACGGCATGGAGACCCTCCAGGACCTCTTCCCCAACCTGACCGTCATCCGAGGGAACAACCTCTTCTTCAACTACGCCCTGGTACTGTTTGAGATGCTGCAGCTGCGGGAGATTGGCCTGCACAGCCTCATGAACATCACCCGGGGCGCGGTGCGCGTGGAGAAGAACCCGGACCTTTGCTACCTCTCCACCCTGGACTGGTCCAAGATCCTGGACTCGGTAGAGGACAACTACATCGTGGCGAACAAGAACGACCGCGAGTGCGGAGACGTCTGCCCAGGGGCGGCCAAGGGGAAGGCCACCTGCCTTCAGACCACCATCAACGGCCTGTTCAGCGAGCGCTGCTGGACACAGAAACATTGCCAGAGGGGTAAGTCGGCTGCCTCGTCTTTCCATCCGGTTAACAAAGTCAATGTAATTATCCACAGTGCGGTTCATAGGTATTTTTTCCTTTTCTGATATACCTCACTGTCATTCGTGAGTGAAAGTCAAACTTTGACCTCACGACTGAGATGTTGGCAACTGCTACAGACGAGGAGATCTTTGCAGTGTTTGCGGTGACATCAGAAGTAGGCCATGTTTTTCTTCTTTTCTTTTTTTTCTCCTCGTTGGCTTGAACCATGCTCCAGAATATGTTGCAATGCTGGGCCAGGTTTGTCTGTGAGTGTGTGTTTGCATTAGACAAGTGTTTTATGTTGTCCCATCAGACATGACCCAGGTAGAAATCCCAACGCAGGAGAGAAAATAATGTGACGTCACAATTCCCATCATTGAACATGGAGAGCTCCTGCAAAAATCATCTTTTCCTCTGAAGTGGGATCTCTGTTTGGAAAAGCCAGACCCATTCCACGACGACAAGGAGTTTAAGTTTAAACACCGGGAAGAATTTTGCATATGAGTGCTGCTCGAACCTCTCATCTTGCGCAATTACGCAACACAGGGTACACATCATGTAACTGTTCTTTGAACTGCTTTCTCTTTCATGCATGTCTGCCCTCTCAAGCACGGCCCCTGCCTGGTTGTAAGCGCAGTGAACACAAGCAGGAGACTGAATCCTTTTCAGCTTGGCATGACGTAAATGGTCCAACTACAGTTGAGATTCGAGCTGGACATTTTTGTCAGTTCAAGCCTCAAAGGGAATCTTTTTTTGTATGCAAAAAAAATAAAACATTGGCAAACTTTGGCATGTCACACGTGACCCATCAACAAACGATGGTGGAAATGTGAGTAAAAGGATAGGTACGTAAAACCTCAGTGACAGATAAGCTCCCAAATGGAGTTACCGTTTGCAAACTCTGACAAAGCAGCAGGAGCAAGAGCCCACAGCCAAGCCCTGATCTCCAATCAGAGCTGCAGCCGGCGGATGCAGGGCCTGTGGACTTGTGGCCTGGGGCCTGTGGTTTCTGGCCTAGTTTCACTAAAGCATGAAAGACCCGTTGAGCCCTGACCGGAACCACAGAGCATGACGCGAGGCATTCATTTGCCCTCTTTATAGCTATTTATTTCGTGTCGGATACAGCCGGACGCGATCGATTCAAATTGACTTTGAAATGGATTCTCAGCACCATTCATATCAATCCTGGTTGGTGGGTCCTCTCGTCTTGTGTAGTTGTGCAGCAGGTTGTTGTGTTGTGTGTGTGTGTAGTAGGGTTGTACTCCTTCATGGGAAGTCTAACTGATAGGTGCTTAAGAGCCAGAGGTGGCAATGGGTCACACAGTTGGTCAGTCTGCCCTTGCCTCGTTTTGTATCACAACCCATTTCCTCCCCCTACTTTACTGGGGGGGGGGGGGGGTTCCCAAAGTAATTGTAATTTTGCCCTTAGTTTAGCTAGGAAATTGTACCCAAGTTGCCAAGAAAGAGGTTGCGGGCATGCTGATTATTAAAGCTGATTGGATTTGGCCTCATGAGTGCTTCTCTCACACAGACGGACACACATCACACATTACCTTTTTCTTCTTCTTCTTCTTTTTTTTTTTTTTTTTTTTTTCAAAAAGAGTGAATCAGAGAGTCTGATTGAATTCAGCCAGACCCGCACTAACCTCTGCTCTGCTGTCACCTGGTTAGCATCCTCTCTGCTAGGGAGTGCGGTAACGCTCGTTTGTCCCCAATTACACAGCCAGCGGCACGTCTTTAGTTTCTGTGTAATCGCAATTGCACAGAGGTTGAGTTTGTGTATTTTATCTGGCTAAGAAGCAAGTCTTCCCTCAACGCTCCGATTGCTGTCATCTTCAGGGGGTTTACTGTAGCATGCTGGCTCCATGGGAGCGGGTGCAAGCTTTTGTTTTCATGTTGTAATCACATTTGGGTCGTGTTTGCTCTCTTTGTGGAGCGCCGCAGCTTCCGTTTGCCGGCCCGCGGCCAGGCCCGGAAGGTTCTGAATGGAGCATGGCTTTCCCAAGCGGCTAGTATTTTACACACATTATAAAATGATCTTCATTATCGGCCCTCTGAGGAGATTAGACACACAGCTGGGAGGCAGAGAAGGGGCGGGGAGTCTCTCTCGCTCGCTCTCTCTCTCTCCCATTCACTTTTTTTTTTTTCAGTAGAATCAGCGTCGGCAGCAGCAGCCAGTGTTTGGGTTAACAGAAAACCATACATTTTTAATTAGCTCCCACGGCAGGGGGTTTCAATTATAGGTTTAGCAGAAGCCGACTCTCTCCTCCGATTGGTAGAGGACTCTGTATACTGGCGGCATGTGGAGCTTCCAGAAAGGCGTGCATGTGTTCCAATAGCAATAACTGCCAGCCAGAGCTACACGCTACACTTCTAGAATGGATAGCGTCGCTGTGATTCGGGACACAAGTCAGATCAGGTGAGGGACCTGCTGTGGACCCTGTCTTCATATGGAGAGTCCAAATTTACCCTCACTGACGTCATGCCTTAGCCCTCGTCCAATCACAAGGCCGGCACAGAGGCTGGTCAGGGGCGTTGCGAGGGTGCGAGGATAACCCTGACTGCAAGAGCAGACACGGCTTATTAATCATACAGGGGTGTGTGTGTGTGTGAGAGGATATACATTGTTTTGACTTGCTGCTTAGGAACAGTCGAGTAACACGGGGGGGGTCAGGAGGGGATGTGCACACAGGCTGTCCCCACGGGGAAGCGGAGGTCACCACCGGAGGCGCACAGCTCAATGTTATCCCCCCCCCCCCCCCCCCCACACACACACACACACACCTCTGTGGCCTTGTGCCGATATTACGGCCTCCACACCGTGGCAGACACTGGCGCCAAGTCAATCTCCTGTGTGGAACAATGGTTGTCGGAAGAAGTTAACAGAGTGCTCTTCCCAATTGTTTCCTGACTTTGTGAGAGCATTTCCTCCCAGCGGTTGAGAAGGGACCCACGAGGCCGAGCAGCGTCTCCACCGGGCGGACGCTTTTACGAGACCAAAATACCGCCAGGTGACCTCCTGGGGCCAACGAGGTATGAAGTGGACAAACGAGACGGCTAGTAAATCAGTCTCCATGCAGACTACAAGATGGGTTTACCGTGCTGTTATGAGCGCTGGGAGAAGAAAGGAAATCACGTCGGGACGGCGCCTCGGTTTTTGTGTCTCATCTTCCCAGCCCACGAGTTCGAAAGATCGGTTCGGATTCCTGAAAAGCACGGGGCTAATCTGCTGTACACATCTGTCGAGTTTCCCCCCGGGGGGGGGCAGGGGGGGGGGCTGGGTTTGGAGTGTCGAGAGTTTGGGTTGTGCTCTGCCACCTTGGGACAGAGCAGCCACCCTTTGATGTCTCACTGACATGTCGAGCGGCGGTGCGAGCCAATTTCAACAGCCCTGCGAGGCTAGTGTATTCATTTCCCATAGTGTTGCCTCTTAAAACATGACACGTGTTTGAAAGCCATGCCAGCCCTGTCCTCCTGCCATCAAATGAATCACTCCCTCTATTTCTATTTATGTCACTGTCTCTCTATCTGTCTCCCTATGCCCTGCCCCGCCCTCCCCTCCTACCCCCATTTTCCCTCTTCCACTTTGAAAAAGACATAAGGTCCAAAAGGGAACGACGCAAAATGCACTCGTCCATTACATCAGAGGAAAAGAAATCGGATGAGCGTTCCTGTTTACAAACTAGTCACTTCTGCAATCTGGTTTCACACTAGCCGTGCAACATCACCTCCAAACTGTTATCTACATGGAGTCACACCCCTGTTGTTTCGGCAGCCCAGCTAGCGGCTCATCGGCGCCCATCTTCCCTTTCCCTGGAATCCCAGACATTTTAGGCATTTGTTAAAGCTGGGCAGATGAGCGTTGTATTATATATATTATTATTTTTGACTGCTGTCGCACACAGAGCACAGGCCTTCTATTTACAACAGCATGCCCGCCTCACCCTCACTATTCTGTTTATTTGGAGATCTCTGGAAAGATACTTTTGGATCTACTCTCCGGGGAACTGTCCCTTTTGAATATGCACTTAACCACTTTCATCATGTTAAACATTTGCTCTCGAGTTATCTGATTCCTTTGGGTCGATCGGCTGTTATGTTTATGACTAACAATAGCAAATGGGTTGTTATGTCTGTCACACGTACTGTTGTGGCCTTGGTTTATTACGGATCCTTTCTAGGTTTGGTGATTTTTGTCAGTGATCCTATAACGGTTTCTTGTGTGTTCCTCATCCTGACTGAACATCCTGCACTGCCTCATTGACGTGACCAAACAATATCAAAGGCTGGGAGCTTCACAGAAGAATTCCCAGGTACCTCTTTCTCTGCATCACTGCAGACTCGTTGGTACAATAAGCAGGAAGGAGCTGGATGCAGCTTGTCTTTCCAGACAGCTCTCCAGCTTTACGTCCTTGTATATTTCCTTGTTCCTTAGCATCGTGCTACCAAATATATCTGGCGAAGTGAACGCAATTAAAGATGGTTCCGAATGTCCAAAACAGTCTTGCGTGCACTGTTGTGTCAAGAGCCAAGGCTGTCGTGTGCGTCACCTTCCTGCTGGACTGGCATTTGGAACCGTCAATGTCTTTTGTGCGCTGTTTATCATCTTTATTCTCGTCACAACAAATTGGACATCCTGCCATTACAGGGGGGCTGTGAGGCAGCGAGGGCACCATTCAAAACAAAAAGTGCTCCTCCATGTTGTTTGCGTGTTTGGATTCTATTAATGGGGACTGGTCGCCTAATGAAATTGTTTACAGTTCCTGTCTCAGTCAGCTCAGCTGAGCCCTGCTGTTGTTGAGTCAGACTGAATTGCAAATGGGTACCAGGAAAAAGTGAGGAAGGTCATTAAGCTATTCTATATTTCTGTATAATCACTTTTAACCAAGAAGATGGATTGTTAAAGATTTTTCTCTCTGACGCATTTAAGACTCACCAGCGATATTCATAGTTTGTATTGAATACATTTTGCATCCAATTTGATTCCGAGTGATGGGAAAATATTTCCGTCCGCCTTATTTGTATTTGTATGCTACGTGGCCAAACTGAAATGGTTGGACAGTTATAGACTCATCTTTATCATCATTAGCTTCGACCTTTTTGTTGTTCTGGTTAAGTACTGATCTCCTGACGTTTACGTCAGCAGCACCGCTGAAAACAGGTGAATGTCTAAAACTCTCTGTACTGACCTTTCTCACTCTTTCTCTTTTCCTAATCACTTAATCATCTTTTCTCTGCGCCGGCTAGCTGGACAAACAGGATTGCCTCCAGAATGCTAAAGGTCATCTAGAATGACCGAATGAAATTGACTGAATGAATCCTTGATTCCTATCGCCTGCCATGCCAATGGCATCTTTTGTATAGCACTCGGGTGGGTCTTTTTGAAGGCAGTGGAAAGTTTGGTAAGAGGGATGTGTCCCACATCGTGTTGAGGGGAAACAGCAGTTGGGAGAGTATAACATCTGCTCCTGACTTCGAAAAAAAAGGCAGCTCTGTGTTTATACACACATAATGGCTGCGCCGTGCAGACAGACCTATGTGTGTCAGACCTGCGTCGCAACTCATCATGCAAACTAGCTCACCCTCCGTAGTGCTGCACCCATCATGCTCGTTAGCCTAGATGCTAAGTCTGATCATTCACACATTCACAAAATCGGAAGATCGCCATATATGGGCGCGCTAGCCTGAGGATCATTCACCACGTTAGTTCGTCTTCTGTTTCCTTTCCTTCTGGGGCTTTTGCTGTCATTTTCTTCACAAGCAACTAAGTACCACCCTTGTCATGGTTTTGGAATTTTGATTGCCAACCAGTGCACCACCGCATTCCATTTGGCATTTGCAAGAGTCTTATGTGATCTTAGCGCAAAGAGCTTTATGTTTTATGCCATAAAAGCAACATGGAGGAACAAGCCACAACATGTTCAAGAGGAATTATGGTTAATATCAACAGCCATGGGTGTAAGTAATTAGACAGTAGCCTGAAACTGCAATTCAACTTTATACATACTGCCCTCCTCTTTGGATAGGTATGGTTCTAACTCCTTATTGGCTTGCCATTTCAGGTCAACAGCCATGAAAAAGATGGTGCAATGGAGCAATTTTTCAGTACTGTGTATTGATTCCAGAACAAAGCTGTCCACCACATATAAAAAAATAAAAGATAGTCCTTGTGAGCCATATAGTGCTTGGCGGTTGACACCTTATTTTGCTCCGGCCAACCGTTGACCGGTGCCGACAGTTAGAATTTGTTTCCTCGCTGTCCGTCAATGACAAGCCGGTGTCATCCTGACCAAGCATATTCGTCCTGCCTCGGGATGTCCCAGAGTTGTCTCTGGTGGTGGTGAGGGAAGGTGGGGGGGGGGGGGGGTAGTGGGTTGAGCTTCTTGTTGTGTGAGGTCTGTCTGTGGACCAAGCGAAAGTCCTGCTAATGAGATAAAGAGCCTGGCATTCCTGCAGCATTACTGCCCAGCCTTCATGTGATCCTGCATAACTTTGCATAAACCACATGACAGCCGATCAGACGGACCTGTGCCTCGGGGCCCAAACGGGGCCTTGGACGACCAGACTTAACCCAGGGAGGGGCAGACGGACTGAACTCACCTCTAGTTCAGAGTAAGACAGCTTGGCAGCTTGTTTTCATTAGCGCCTACCCATCAACAAACCTGCCCAGACGCCTCCCCCACTCGCTGTTCTTGTTGTTGGATACTTTTCACGTCACTTCTTGTCCAGGCAACAGGAGCTAAGACGCTGACCACGTCGAAGCAAAGCATTACTAATTGACCCCGAGCAAACTCGAGAAAAGGCGGGGGGCATTTCATGGTGCCACCTTGAAGGGCCGATCGGTGTCGAAGAGACTGGGTTCAGTGTTGAGAGATTTGCATGTTTAAGGAGGAATTGGCGAAGCCCCCCTCTGCCAGACTAAAGACGACTCGGGGTGGCCTCACCCTGAAAGATCCTCAAGGTCCCGACCTCCAAAACGTTTCGACAGGCGCACAAGAAACAGTGCTCCAGTCATCGGGGGGAGGGTTGGCAGAAAGCACACAATTGGAACATTACTGAGGAGAGCACAATTAAATAATGGCCTGTGTCTTTGAACCCAGGATCCTTTCCAGGAGAGCAGCTTCACCCAGCAACAACTGATCTGATCTCCCAGAACAGATTTGGCCTAATGAGCTGGATTGGCTAGATAGTGGTCCCATATACACGCAGACACACACACACACCTCTCTTTCAGCCTTCTCGTGTGGTCGCTAGACAAGCAGCCAATACTGTGTTTACAGGGTGTTTTGGTTTCACGGTTGCTTAGGGATACGGCTGCTGGTCCACCTATACTACAGGATCTGGAAAGCTGTTTTAACCGTCTGTTGCTTCACTAATGAGTTTACAGACTGACTGTCTTCAGAACAATCTTCTATAAGCACTCAAACTCTCAAGCAACGTCCAATAAAATCTGCTCGGGCCTCCTGTTTCAGGAGCCCTTTATAATTATTTTGATCATGAATGGTAAGAGCTGAAGGGTCATTGATCAGCTACTTTCAACCGACGTCATTGTCTCAACCTTTCAGTTGGGACATTGGTTGTACAAAGGATAGGTGCTTCAAAGAGCCCTGACGCGTGGAAACGAGCAAGTTAGATGCAATAAAGGGCTGTTTGGGCTCCACCACCAACGGTGAGCTTCCTTTGTCAGTCTGCTTATCACCTACCTGTCACGGTCACAAGGATACTTTCAACCCATTACCGTGCAAGCTAGAGGCGCTTTGGAATAAGGGCTCGTGGTAGAGGATCTCTCTAAATGGTGAGCTGAAGAGGAACACAGTCCCTTCGGACAAACAAAAAAGGCCGGTTTCCAACGGTGTTGCTTTCGTGGATGTTTAAGCAACAAAAGCTCGTCTCTGAGGGAAAACGAAAGGAAGAACGTTACTCATAAAGAAACCGCCCGAGCTGTGTGGACCTGCTTGCCTCTCCTGGGAAAGGTCAGAATCCTTGCAGGACTGGACACTAGGAAAAGTACAGCTCAGCTTCCTCCTGTTTCTATGTGGCTGTGGCTCTCCTCTAGGGTTGTTTTTTTTCTCTTTTTTTTCTTTTTTTTTTGCATGCCTCCCTGCCCCGTCGTCTGACTGGCTGGGAGACGCGGCGACGGCGCTCGAAGGGGTTAACTCTGCGCCGCTCGTCCTCACAGATGGGAGAGGCCATTGAATGGCTAGCTTCCACAGCCAGCAAACACATTGGTTAAGGCTGAGGGTGGATCCACTGCTTGAGCTGTGCTCCGGCATGGACTAGGCTGGATCAGGAATGGGTGCGTGCCGGCTGCCACTGCAGTATTTGTGTGTGTGTGTGTGTGTGTCTTTGTGTTGCTTGAGGTCAGAGAGTGGGGGAGGGGGGAGAGTCAGTAGTTGACAAATAAAGGAAAATGAGGTAAAAGGAAAAAAAAGAAAAAGGATTCTTGGTATCCAACCGTCAAACGTCTTCCACACAGCCTTGTGTCCCCCGCACAGACTCACCCTTTCTTTTAAGGTCAGGTCAGTGGAAAGGCTCACTTGTGTGGGAGCGCCAGGACACGGGTCCAGGTTGTTTTGCCGGCCTTGTGTCACATGACGGTTGGAACACAAATGAACTCCAGCCTGTTTTGAAACCCACTGGAGTAAAACCCCGAGCTGGCTGGCACAGATGAGCACTTTGCCGGTGCGAAGGAGTTATGGCAATCACACCGGGTTTGGTTCATCTCGGCTGTGATGTAATGCCTTTTTATTGTTTCTCT
Source organism: Hypomesus transpacificus (assembly GCF_021917145.1). Taxonomy (NCBI): domain Eukaryota; kingdom Metazoa; phylum Chordata; class Actinopteri; order Osmeriformes; family Osmeridae; genus Hypomesus; species Hypomesus transpacificus. The sequence continues at coordinate 4,406,250 of NC_061069.1, forward strand.
CGTCTCTCGTGAATCCATCCCTTTTACTATCTGGGAATAGGTCGAACAGGACAGGTGTACGTGCAAGAGACTGTGTGTGTGTGTGTTTGTTCAAACTGTCTGTCCCTGAAGTCAACCATCCCCCCCTACCACCCATACACAAACACACACACACACACACACATTCATGGAATTTCTCCTGGAGACTTGAGGGGGCTGACCTGTGACCCCCTCTGCCCTAAGCCCCTGGTTATCTCCCCTGCTGTTGGCCAATCCTAATCTGCCTTTCCAGGATGAGTAGCTAATCCTGGTGGAGAGGCAGGCAGGCTGGCCACAGGCAGTCTATTTACCTCTCTGTCCCTCTCTCACAAACACACACACACACACCTATCAATCCACTGGGAGGCTAAGGTTATGTAATAAACAGGTTTACATTGCTGCACACACACAACAACAACAACCCAGGCTCGGTGACTGCCATCTTCCTGACGTGTCTCCTGAGACGTCACTGATCTGAATGGTGTGTGTTAAGACTTCCAAACTGGGGGGAAAATAAAGCTGTCTTGAAAAACATCAGGTGTGTGTGTGATCCTTCATCTCTGAAACACAGTTGGCTCCCCCTAATAGTTGGATGAGAACTAATTGACGGAAGTCCATATGGGTTTGATCAACCGTAGACTTCCATGTCCTGCGCTAGCTCCAGTCCTGGGGTTAGACCACCACACGCCTCTGCCGTAGACAAAGCACCCACCATGAAAGACTCTCAGGTTTCACATAATAAATAGAGTGGTGGTAAACATGGGCAGGGCACAAAGACCACATAAATAGCTCCGATTGACAGGACGACATATCCGGTGATGTCCACGTGTGTGTGTGTGGGCGGGGGGGAGGGGTGTGGAGGGGGGGGCGGGGCAGGATGGCGTTGGCCCATCGGCCCCTGTGAGGCGGTGACATCAGCCTGTTTGTCCCCAGCTCTCCTACTCCCAGTTTATTTCCATCCTCCTGACCGATGCATTGCATTCAGCTCTCTGGGCTGCCTCTCGCGTTGGTGCCCGACGGGGTTCCAGGGTGACAGAAGAGTCTAGTTGGGTTACGGCGTTCCGAAGACTGCTAGTTGGCTGCTATTGTCATGAAAAAGCCCAAAATGCCAACATCACTGTCACCCAGCCTTCTGGGCGAGTGTCTGGGTTCTGCTAGCTGGTGACAGCCCCACCCCTGCTGTGTTTGTTTGTGTGTTGGTGGTGTTTGGTGACTGGTGGAAGATGGTGTTGCACCTCGAAGGCCTCCCAGCTGAGATCTGTCAAAGCTAGAAAAGATCTGTCACATCTTGACAGGGCCTTATAGGTCTGAACTTCCCTGTTTGACAGCAGTTAACTATAGGTTAACTTCTATGTCTCTCTCTCTCTTTCTAGGTCTATGTCTCTCTCTCATACCCTCAACAACCCCCTCCATTAACCTTCACCTTGTTCTCTCTCTCTCTACCCCCAGTCTGCCCGTCCACCTGCAAGCACCGTGCCTGCACCCTGGACAACCAGTGCTGCCACGACCAGTGCCTGGGAGGGTGCCTGGAGCCCAACTCAGCCAGCACGTGCGTGTCCTGCCGCCACCTCCAGCACGGGGGCACGTGCGTGGAGAAGTGTCCCCTGGGACACTACACCTACAGGGGCTGGCGGTGTGTCCCCTTCTCCTTCTGCCAGGAGCTCCACAATCAGTGCCGGCAGAGCAAGAGCAGCGACTGCCACGAGTACGTCATCCATAACGGCGCCTGCATCGCCGAGTGCCCGTCCGGGTACACCACCGTCAACTCCTCCTCGTAAGTCCCGGGGGGGTTTCTTTTGGGGGGGGGGGGGGGTTGGGTGGGGTCATAAGCAGGAAGTGAACGACAAACACGAAACACACAGCATTGGCCACCTGTGCCTACGCTTTGAAGCACCTCCCAACCGCTTACTTGCTAATTTGAAGTCCCCCCCCCCCCCCACACACACACACACACACACATACACGCTCGCTGCCTCATGCCTCGGTCTGAGTCCGCCCACAGCTGGGGTGTTTCTGCTGCGTCAGCGCCGTGTGCTCCTCCGTTCCAGCTGTGCTTCTGGAGGGGGTGTCATTTGCAGGAGCTTTTTATGTATTTTTTGCCCAGGATATTGTGAACAGCACTGACATGTTCCGGAAGTGGTCTACCCTTATGTTGGGGGAGGGGCGTAAGTTGGGTGTGTGCGTGTATGTGCATGCAGCCCCGGAAATCAAACCCTATCTGTATCCAGGGAATGACGATGCGAATGCTCAAGGCTCCCTTGTTGGGCTCTGACTGCTGTGTGCGTGTGTGTGCGTGTGCACGCGTGTGCGTGTGCCAGCCTGTGACTGTGTGTGTTGATCTGCAGTGTGGGGGCGTTGGTACACTGTGTGCTCTGTGCAGACAGCTAGGTCAGAGCGGTGCAGCACTGGCGCATCTGTGTCTCCCCTCCTGACTCTCTTATCCGTCCCCTGTACGCGCGGCGTGGTATCCAGGCCAGGAAGCACCCGTCACTTCGTTTCTCGCGCCCCAGCCTCTGTATGCTACACTCGACGGGTTTTCCGCGGGTGTGGTTTTTTCTGGTGTCGCCAGCTGATGTATACATAACTGTTGCAACATTCTGACTCCGCGCAATCTTGTCGTCTTTCACACTCGCAGGGTCATCGTTGAAGAGCACATCCGAAAGTCTTATAGCCAGGTGTCAGAAATTCAAAATGGGTCATAGAAATGTAAAGAAAGTGTCAAGCTCCTGTGTTTGTGTCAAGGAGTGTTTTGGGCTGACAAAAACCTCGATGACAAAAACGTTGAATACAATTTTCCAATGGGCGCATTTGTGGGTGTCGTGCGGGCCAGCTGGTGTTCTCTGATGTGCTACGTGTTCGGTCTGGCTACTTGATTGACAGCATGTCCTACTGTACACCACGTGAGGAATTCTTGATTGCGCCGAATGGGACCGTTAATCCAGTTTATGGTGGAATCGGATTTTGAGCACTGACAAATGTTGTAGAAGAAATATGCCGGTACGGTATGCTGGTTGAGGCCAAGTGACCTTCTACATCACAAGCTTCTATTTAGGATGAAACCTCCCTATGTTAGTGGTTCATTTGGCAAGCAGTCGCTACGGCTTGTTCGCTAGACCTACCATGAATGACATCCATCTCTGGAATTCACCCGGGGGATACTTGATAGGGCTGCATTGTTTAAGCTTCCAACTGTGCCATACCATCGCTCCTCTCTTATTAGAGCTGAGCAGATCTCAGACGATCGCATTCTTGTCCGTCGCTCGGAGGGAAAATGAGACGGCAAGCCGAAAGGTTTGTGACGTATGCCGCGAGAGCCGCAGTCAAATGTGAGCAAACAGTTGGCACCTGGCTCCTTTGTTTTGGCACTTATCATGAAAGAGACGCTTATTCTTACCCCACCCGTACCGCTAAGTCACCAGACAGGCCCTAGGCAAGCGCAGTTCTCTCGCCTCCCAACCAGTCAGCGGAAGGAACCGCTTTGGACCCGTCGGAGGGCGAGGACAATGGCCACCAGAGCAGACAAGTCCTCACCGTGTAACCCTGGGCTAATCCCCTCAGATTGAAACCCTTCAGGGACATTTTTGTCCGAGTTCTCTGACGTGTACGTCGTGTTTCGCTCCGACGTGGTCGGTTCAGTTCTCCTGGGAGGTTGTAGAGGGCAGCGCAAGTCGCAGGAGTTTGTGCTTCTTGCGTGGAGTAGTGACCGTACAAACTGCAGCTTGCAGGACAGAACCCCAAGGACACCATTGGCATGCCAGTTGGCTCCTCGTGTGATATTGAATCTTCTACTGTAGGAATGTCTGAATTTCTACAATTCCAATTCACTGTGTGGCATGATTTCTCCTGATTTTTTTGTTGTTGTTCTCTCTCTCTTTTACATCCAAGTTGGTATCTAATGTTGAAGTCCAGGTTGATGTGGACGTGCGTGTCTTAACCCTCCTGTGTCCGCCCGCAGGCTGATGTGCATGCCCTGCGCTGGCCTCTGTCCCAAGGTGTGCATGGGCGTGAAGACGGTGGACTCGGTCACATCGGCCCAGGCGCTCCGGGGCTGCACCGTCCTCAACGGCAGCATGGTCATCAACCTCCGGGGGGGAAGTGAGTACTGTGCCACAAACCGTGCCCCCCCCCCCCTAACTCAACACTTATTAATTCACCGAATTATTTTGTCCATACCGAAACCAGGCCTCGTTGGCGTTGCGGCCCGAGGTTAACTAATAGACCTGAGATCAGTTTTTTAAAGGCTTAATGTAGACATGACTAGTCAAAGGAAGCCCAGAGAAGTAGAGCAGAGAATGTCCTGCAGGTCAGAAGGTCATTGGCTGGTTGGAGGGTCGCTCACGGCAAAATGCTAAGCTCATTGGCTGCATCTGTTCCCATAGACAACATAGCAGCCGAGTTGGAGACCAGCCTGGGGCAGCTGGAGGAGATCACGGGCTACCTGACCATCAAACGCTCCTACGCCCTCGTCTCCCTGTCCTTCTTCCGCAAGCTGCGCGTCATCCGCGGAGAGACACAGGAAGTCGGGTAAGCAGTGGAATGACCTCACCCGCCTCGTTTGTGGGGAGCTCGAGTGAGGGAAAAACTGCCTGCAAACGTATGGATGTGGATGCTTGTCAAAAAACCTTTGCTGTCTTTTTGAAAAACGACCTTTGTAAGAAGTCATCAAGAAAAATCCCTTTTTTTTTCTCCTCAGGAACTATACCTTCTACGCTCTGGACAACCAGAACCTGCGTCAGCTGTGGGACTGGTCCAAACATAAGATGTCTATCCCTCAAGGAAGGATATTTGTCCACTACAACTCCAAACTCTGCATGTCTGAGATCCGCAAGATGGAGGAAGTGACTGGCATCAAAGACCGGCAGGTCAAAAACGACATTGGCACAAAGACCAACGGAGACCAGGCCTCGTGTATGTACACCTCACATTCAGCTACACTTACACCACATTCAGCTACACTTACACCTCACACTCAGCTACACGTTCACCCACCATCTGTGTTAGCTAGTCGTCGCTAATAGGTTTCAGCTACTGACAAATGTTCACGTGTCTTTCCAAAAAGAACCTGGTGTACTATGTTCCAAGGCAGTACTACAAAGTAACCATGCATAGCAAATAGCCTTTTATAAACATTTAAAACACCATATGACGCTGTACAAACCCTTACCTCAACCCTAGGAAAGGAAATGACAGCCCCAACTATGTATTTAGTAAGTCAGTGACTTAACACCAATGTGTTTTTACAGTCCTTCTGCTCGCTTAAGAACGACCATGGCCTTTCTGTCCTCAGGCGAGAACCAGCTGTTGAAGTTTACCCAGATCCGCACCATGAACGACAAGATCATCATCAAGTGGGAGCCCTTCTGGCCCCCGGACTTCAGGGACCTGCTGGGGTTCATGGTCCTCTACAAAGAGTCGTGAGTCCAGCCCTGAGCCACGCACCCCCTGAGCCATTCACCCTAACCCTTTCGGTGGGGTGTATCCCCTAGACCTTTGTAGATGTGCAGGATGTTTTTGTTTTTTGGGGGGGGGACCCAGTCCAGAGTCCACGCAATAGTAATAACAGTTTTCATCGCTTTTATCGAAAGCAACATACGACCTCTTGATCCACAGTCAAAAGGCTCTAACCACGAACCCAACTTTTGCATTACATTGTTAGGGTTGAAAAAAAATTGGGGCGGGGGGGATTCTTGGAGCTTCCTACTAGAAACGATTGATCCAAGTCGCCATAGGAATACTAAAGGTGCTCTCCCCTCTCTGCCTCCCTCCCTGCCCCGCCTTCGTCCAGGCCCTACAAGAACGTGACGGAGTTTGACGGCCAGGACGCCTGCGGCTCCAACAGCTGGGTGATCGCCGACGTGGACCCGCCCCCCCGCGCCACCGACGGGAAGGACCAGATGGAGCCGGGCCACCTCATCCACCCCCTGAAGCCCTGGACGCAGTACGCCATCATGGTGAAGACCCAGCTGTCGGCCTCCGACGACCACCAGGTGCGCGGCGCCAAGAGTGAGATCATCTACGTGCGCACCAACGCCACAAGTAAGGCTCCCTACTCCCCAGTTGATGTTAGATTTGTTTTCCCTGCGTTTGCTTTCGATCGAGCGGTTTCAAATCTGTTCCCTGCAGTGAAGCGTTGTTGTTGTTAATAAGAGGTCCATCTGTGGAACTTTCTGGAATGTAACTCTGTCCATGAACTGGCCCGGAATTCGACTGTGCAGCTGCAACTGTTGCAGAACTTGTTGTTGTGTCGAAAGAGAGTAAGCTACCTGTTACAGGATTGTGGTTGCAAATGTTTGGGGCTGCCACCACCAGGGCAGAGCTGGCACCATTCCCCCCCCCCCCCCCCCCCCCCCCCCCCCCCCAGGGCACCAACTGCCTTCCTACCTGCTGTTCCGTGTCAGTGCCATCAGTCAAGTCTCTCACACACAGCCTCTAATTCTTGAGTGGCAGCTCCCGTGGGCCTCGCCCAGATATCCTGCGTCTTGTTTGGGCTGTTTACGAAGCCCAGCGTCTGGTAGACACTTTGACTGTCTCCTCCTTTCTGATAAACCACAATCCGGCACGCCAGCTGACTTCCAGGGTTGCTCGATACGGGGCCGGCGGGGGCAGCCTGGCACATACCCATCTGGTTTGTTCCATCACCACCTGCCGATGTAGTCTGGGTTCACAAAGTGGATCACGGCAGCCCTTGCATAACCAGTTGGACAGTCAGTCAGTCGGAGGATCGGAGGAAAGCTGTCATTAGACATGTGGCGTGTGTCCTGAAACCCAAGTCTGACAATGTGGTCGGACTGGTATGAAAACACACACCATGTTACCGGCACGTAAGGGACACGATGACAATGATGTGGGATGGTGCATTGTCAACAGGTCCTGCTACCCCCCCCCCCCCCCCCACCTCTTGTGCTCGGGTGCAGACAGCCAAGGTCTGAAACAACAAACAGAAGTGTCCCAAAGTGTTCTGCTGTGATCTTGGGATTCAAGGACACCCCTCTCAACACCCTCAACACACACTCTCTCACACAGACGTCCAAACGGCTCATGCAGAGCATGATTCAACTTGTCTTCCCTCGCCCCCCCTCTTCCATCCCCAGAGCCATCAGTGCCACTGGACCCAATCTCCTCCTCCAACTCCTCCTCCCACATAATCCTGAAGTGGAAGCCGCCCAATGACCCCAACGGTCAGATCACCCACTACCTGGTCTTCTGTCAACGCCAACCAGAGGCCAGTGAGCTCTACAAGTTTGACTACTGTCAAAAGGGTAAGTGTGCGGTGTGCGACGAACCTACATGTGAGGGCATTCTAGATATACATTTACTGTAGATACAGATAGAGGTAGACGTTTTCTGCTCAAGGGATTGTATCCACTGATGCATTGCCTTCTCAGCCTGACCTTCACCACACATACAAAGAGAAACTTTCTGTTTGGAATTTTGAGTCCCTCACGTCTCCCAAGTCTGTAGTCTGAAGGGGAGTTGTGTCAGAGGAAATTAATCTCATCTAGAGATACCGACGCGACTATGATGACAGGTCCCTTTGGCGGTGTGTGTGTGATGGATCCGTGTGTGTGTGTCAGTGTGTGTGTGTGTGATGGATCCGTGTGTGTGTGTGTGTGTGTGATGGATCCGTGTGTGTTTGTGATGGATCCGTGTGTGTGTGTGATGGATCAGTGTGTGTTGCTGTGTGTCCCTCCCTCACTCTCTGGTGCTGTGTGTCCCCGTCCAGGGATGAAGCTCCCGTCCCGGATGCCCACCCAGGTGGACAGTGACGAGGAGCACAAATGGAACCAGACGGAGGACCAGGGCCAGGGGGGGCGCTGCTGCGCCTGCCCCAAGACCGACAAGGAGCTCAAGAAGGAGGCGGAGGACTCGGAGTACCGCAAGACCTTTGAGAACTACCTCCACAACGAGGTGTTTGAGATCAAGTAAGACGGCGCTCTGCTCACCGATGGGTTGGTTCTGTGCTGTCGGCCTGGGTTAGACAGACTCTTCTAAAGGCTCCTTTGATGGCATTTACTGAAGGTGAAGGTAGTTGCGTTGTCACACTGTTCCCCTCTCTGTTATTGACGTCGGTGGGGTTTCTTCATACAATCAGCACGGTCTGAATGCTGGGTTAGGGTTTTTCCATATTGGAAATATGATATTACCCAATCCAATCTCTTGAACTCCCCCTAGTGTTAAAAGGTGTTCAAATCCATTTCGGAGTCTTTATGCAATGCATAACAGATGTTTTCATCCACAGGGAGATACATGGGGGATTTGAAACCTGGGAACTGTGTTTTAATATCTACTGTATGTAGAGATTCTAAATCTGTATTTATTGTGACAAAGGTGGCGAAGAGCGACTTTGACCTCCCCTCTCGTCTCTCTCTCTCTCCTTCAGAACCTCCCGGCAACGGCGCTCGGCGGTGGGCATAGCCAACCGGACGCTGCCGTTCCTGACCACGCCCCCCAGCCCGCCGGAGGGCGTGGCCACCACGCGCAGCCCCGAGGAGGGGGAGGAGTTTGAGAGCACCAAGATCGTGCTGACCGTGAAGGCCAAGGAGACCACGACCATCTCCAACCTGCGCCACTTCACCAGCTACCAGATCGAGGTCCACGCCTGCAACCACCTGACCGACCAGACGCGCTGCAGCATGGCGGCTTACGTGAGCGCCCGCACCATGCCCGAGGGTACGGCCACTCGCCCTGTTGGCGTTTGTTTGATCTTATTCATTCGTTTCGAATGATTCCGTCCTCGACGGCGAACGAAGAGGAGCCCCCGTGGGGGTTAGCTCGACGACTTATCGAATTGAAGATCTGGACGACTTTGGGGGGAAATTGAGGTTCACGAGAAGGGGGGATGAATCGTGGCACTTTTTCCTCGCGGCGATCGCCGTGTTGAGGTTTGCGTGTGATTGTGTGCGTGTGTCCCCTCCCCTGCAGATAAAGCGGATGACATCCCAGGGCCCATCACCTTCGAGGTGTCCGAAGACACGGTGCGCGTCAGGTGGCAGGAGCCCAAGGCGCCCAACGGCATGATCATCCTGTATGAGGTCCACTACAGGAGGCTGGTCGACTCTGAGGTCAGGGTTCGCACCACACGCCCAGAGAAGGGAACACACACACACGCACACGCTTTTGTGCACATTACCTTTCCACGGATTTCTCGTCGTGTGACATTATAGGCACACTCTCCCAGATAAGACACTCCAGCATGAATACACCATGCACACATACGCAGACTCCTGAATATTATTTTGAAATGGGTTTAACTTGCTTTGTTAACATTACAGACATGCGAGTACTTCAATTTTGATGAGAAACGACAGTCTGTATTACGGAGTATCTGAGCTCTCTCTGTCCTTCTAAAGGAAAACAGTAGCACTGCATTGTAGTTCGTTACCATGGTGACGGCAGTGCACCTAGTGTCTCTGGGCTGAAGACTTGTTCACTTTCGAAAACAAACAGAAAAACACAACACTTGGTGGAGATGTTCCGCCATACAGGCAACAACATGTTTTCGACCAAGCCTTCTCAACACGGGTATGGTGTGGGGCTAATGGGCGATGCGGGTGGGTGCTTTGACAACTCAACAAAATATCTCACTTCATCTCCGGTTTGTATTTCGAGAATGTCGTTTTTCAGGCCCTTTTGGACATCTTCCCCCGTAGTCGTGTGTTGCGTGTCTCTTTCCCGTGGCTCCTCCCCCCCCTCACCTGGTGCCTGGGTGTGTCCCTGCAGGAGTCCCACCACTGTGTGTCCAGGAACAGCTACCGGGAGGCCAAGGGCTGCAAGCTGCGCGTGGTGCACCATGGGAACTACACGGTGCGCATCCGCGCCACCTCGCTGGCGGGCAACGGCTCCTGGACGGAGCCCAGCTACTTCTACGTTCAGGACCCCCGTAAGCGCCGCCGCCGCCGCCGTTTCACAGCATCTCAAGACCGTGGCTGTCCTCGACCGCGTGGGCTTTCATAAACCCCGAGTTATGGGATGGGCGAGACTCTGCACATTGTAGAACACAGACGATTGACGCTTCGATCGTTTTTGAAATGTTTTGGTATCTGTCTCTGAGGGGGTCAGAGGCTGAGCGGTTAGGGAATCGGGCTAGTAATCAGAAGGTTGCCGGTTCAATTCTGGCCGTGCAAAATGACATTGTGTCCACTTAACCCTACTTGTCTCGGGGGAATGTCACTTCACTTACTGTAAGTCGCTCTGGATAAAAGCGTCTGCGACATGACCAAATGTAAATGTCTAATTTCCAGTGTATATTTTGCACATGCTGAATGTCCGTGTTTTACTGAGGTTGAACTTTTGTCTTGGATGCGTGGTTGTGTGTCAGGGGGGGACCTGGACGGCGTGGTGAGGATCATCATCGGGCCGGTCATCTGCATCATCCTGCTGTTTATGGTAGCCGGCGGAGGGTTCTTCATGTTCAAGAAGAAGTACGTGTTTTTAGTCCCCCTCGCTTTGGCGTGGAGCCGTGCAGTGGCGTGTGAGTGTGTACCGTTGTCGGGTTCCAACACCTGGTTGTGTTTCTGCTCAGGCAAACCCAGGGACCGAGTGGACCCATCTACGCCTCGTCCAACCCCGAGTACCTCAGCGCCAACGACGGTAAGGAGACACCTCCTCCTCTTCCCTCGTCTCAGGGGCGTCCTGGGAAGAGCTCGTCGACGTGGTCACTCTGACATACACGAAAAACATTGAAATGTGACACGCGTTTTAGAAATGTTTGACTGCAGATCAAGCGGTCGCAAGTTCAGATCAGAATAATAACCACCATATACTTTAGAGTGATACGACGTAGTGCATCACGACTGATCGTGACTGTTAAACGGACATGCTGACACGGTGTGTGTGTGTGTTCTGCAGTGTACGAGCCTGACGACTGGGAGGTGCCGAGAGACAAGATCAACATCCTGCGCGAGCTGGGCCAGGGCTCGTTCGGCATGGTGTACGAAGGCATCGCCAAGGACATCGTCAAGGGCGAGGGCGAGTCGCACGTGGCGGTGAAGACGGTCAACGAGTCGGCCAGCCTGCGCGAGCGCATCGAGTTCCTCAACGAAGCCTCGGTCATGAAGGCCTTCACGTGTCACCATGTGGTAAGGACACCTGCCCCCGCCCACCGGGGCTGCCCAGCGCTGTAAAACACACGTACCTAACGCGTGAAGTCAAAAAGAGAACAGTCATGCAGGAAGCAAAACTGTTTCTGGGTTCATCCGATTGATCAGGAAGAGCTACGCCTGTATTAGAGGATTTTTGCATTTTTGAATATTCACAGGATCCAGAAAATTCCGGATCTGTGAAAGAGTAGATGTACAAATAGCAGAGTGCTATGTCTGTAGGGGGACTGAAAGAAACCAATAACAGTCGTCGGATCATCATCATAAGGGTCATGTCTACCACTGGTGTTCCGGTAAAGAAAGAACACACACAGCCTTCAGGAAGGAGACAGTTGGAGGAGGAGAGGAAGTGTGAGGGATCACTGATCCTGTCAGTTTACAAGCACCTTGACTTTGGTTTTGTCCTTGAGAATCAAAAGATCTGGGGAAGTGAAAGAAGGCCATCATATGATCATAATAATAATAATAATAACTTGTATTTAAAGGCGCCTTTCTCTGCACTTAAGGACACCGTACAGGATACAAAATCATTTTAAAAACAGCAAAATAAAGAATACAACAACATTAAAAAAAACAGAAGAAGGTATCAGAAGCAGAGCAGGGCGGGTCCTGGCAACACAGTGTGAATGAGATTCAAACGTTACGTTGGCGTTGTCGGTGAAAGCATGGAGCGCAAATTCATGAAGCCTGGGGATGATGTCCTACCCATAGATAAATGACAAACTAGATAAATGGCACTGGGCGTGGATAGATGAAAGTAGAGACGGCAAGCCTTTTGGCAGTTGGCAGAAACAGAGTGCTGGTGCTTGTTCCTGCACGTTTTGTTCGAGGAAGCTACTATATGCCAGCAGTGGTAAGAAAGTGCTTGCTCGTCATGTCATAGAGCCGCTGCCCGTGCACTCAAACCTACCATGACATTGCCAGGAGCAACTGTTACAGCTGACACACTGTTGTCTATAACTGACAATGTCTGCGACTTCAAAGTACATTTGTGCACATTTATTGCGGAACATGACTTGTCATTCACAATTTCTTAGCCACTGGTCACCCTGTGTAGAAAACTAGCAGAAGACAAAAAGTGTTTCTCTCCAATCTCCCCCCCACAGTGTGTGTGTGCCTGCATGAGTGTGTACTTCTGTCTGTCTGTGTGTGTGTGTTTGTGCTATTCCACGTCAATGAGGTCACTAACGGGCTGATCCTGTACAATGCCGGGGGGGGTGTATATATTTACAGTTACTTTAGATTTCCCACAGCCATTGTATCACCGCCCTATTTTCTTGTTGTTTGTTCAATCTCCTTCACTTGAACAACCAAGGTAACCTGCTTCACCTGTACGGACCAGACTATATGGATACACCACGCTGGGTGTTTTATGTCTGTCTTGATAACCATATTTGGTCATATCCTTCCTCCCAGGTGAGACTTATGGGCGTGGTGTCCAAGGGCCAGCCCACGTTGGTCGTCATGGAGTTGATGACCCACGGCGACCTGAAGAGCTACCTGCGCTGTCTCCGGCCCGACTCTGAGGTAACCGCTACACTCGGTCGCAAGGTGCACAGCAAGATTTGTATGATCTCGCAAGAATGAAAACGAGCGCTGTGAAAGCCAACCAAAGAGAGCGCCCCGTTTCTAAACCGGTTGAAGAATACGCCAGTAGAGTCAAACGACTTTCGGCTGTGAAGGAAGACAGTGTCTGACCGCTCTCCCGTGTTCCAGAACAACCCGGGCCGCCCCCCGCCCACGCTGAAGGAGATGATCCAGATGGCGGCGGAGATCGCGGACGGGATGGCCTACCTCAACGCCAAGAAGTTTGTCCACAGAGACCTGGCGGCCAGGAACTGCATGGTGGCGCAGGACCTGACTGTCAAGATCGGAGGTACGCTCCCTCTGAACGCTCCAAGTTCCACGATGATTCGAAGACAGCTGGTTCATGACCAGAAAACTAGTGTCCTACCCCATAGTGTGCTAGTTACTAATCAGCCATCTCCTTTGTGTGTGTGTGTCTTAGACTTTGGCATGACGCGGGACATCTATGAGACGGATTACTACAGGAAAGGAGGAAAGGGCCTCCTCCCTGTCAGATGGATGGCGCCCGAGTCCCTCAAGGACGGCGTGTTCACCGCCCACTCAGACTGCTGGTGAGTGTGTGTGTGTGTGTTGGGGTTGTGTGATAAGCTGGACACGACGAGAAAGCCAACCCTTAAGCCAGAGAAGTTTTCCTTTTTTACCTCAAACAACCTCTACTTTCTAAGAAGGAAGGACTTATCCCACAGGTAAAGATGATCTCATTGACCGTCCTCCTGTGTCCTCTCAACCTCTCTGTGTGTGTGTGTGTGCCGTGTTTGTTTTGTGTCACTTGCGGTGCCACAGGTCGTTCGGGGTGGTGTTATGGGAGATTAGCACCTTGGCAGAGCAGCCTTACCAGGGCCTGTCCAACGAGCAGGTGCTGAAGTTCGTCATGGATGGCGGTTACCTGGATCGCCCCGACAACTGTGCAGACAGACTGTAAGTAGACTGTAAACTGGGTTTTTGTAAGTGCAGCGTGGGGGCACTCGGGGACGACACTCTCTCAAGGTTTGCCAACGGCGGTCGGAGACACGCCAGCGCGTTCCCAGCGCTACTTACATTTACATTTATTCATTTAGCAGACGCTTTTGTCCAAAGCGACTTCCAAGAGAGAGCTTCACAAAGTGCATAGGTCACTGATAATAACAACAAGATAGCCCCACAGCATTGCGGGTAGTCAAAGACAAGAAGTACATATTGTGAACAACCAAAAAATAGTGCTAAAGGGAAGAGACCATAAGAGCATGTAGTTAAACAAGTTAAAATTACACAACATTGATCTCTAAGTGCAGGTGTACCTGTAGGAAAGCAATAAAAATAGGATTAACTAAAAAAGAAGAATACAACAGTTTAAATCAGCTACCACTAACCAACAAGAGCAACAGTCTAAGCAAGAGTCATTGTGAACCTTGAGGAAACTAGCGTTGGATTCAGCAAACCATTCCTAAGTACCATTGTACTCCCGGAACAAGTGCGTCTTGAGCCTTCTCTTGAAGGTGGAGAGACAGTCCGTGTCTCTGATGGAGGTGGGGAGTTGATTCCACCACTGGGGTGCCAGGCAGGAGAAGAGCTTGTGCTGGGACCGGGCGGTCTTGAGAGGTGGGACCACCAGGCGGTTGTCTGAAGAAGACCGTAGGTGGCGGGTGGGGGTGTAAGGCTGCAGGAGAGACTTGATGTAGTCGGGCGCAGTTCCATTCACTGCTCGGAAGGTCAGTACCAGGGTCTTGAATCTGATGCGGGCCGTTATGGGTAGCCAGTGGAGGGAGATGAGGAGCGGGGTAACGTGGGAGCGTCTGGGTAGATTGTAGACCAGACGGGCCGCTGCGTTCTGAATTCTCTGAAGAGGGCGGGTTGCGCATGATGGGAGACCGGCGAGCAGCGAGTTGCAGTAGTCCAACTTGGAGAGGACAAGTGCTTGGACAAGCAGCTGGGTGGAGTGCTCAGACAGGTATCTCCTGATCTTCCGGATGTTGTAGAGGGTGAATCTACACGACCGGGAGACCGCAGCAATGTGGGCCGTGAGGGAGAGCTCGTCGTCCATGGTCACCCCAAGGTTCCTGGCAGAGGATGAGGGGGTCACCGTCGCAGATCCCAGGGTGATTGAGAAGTCATGGGAGATGGAGGGTTTGGCCGGGATGATGAGAAGTTCTGTTTTGGCAAGGTTCAGCTGGAGATGGTGCTCAGTCATCCAGGCGGAGATGTCTGCGAGGCAGGCCTCAATCCTAGCTGAGATCCCCGGATCGGTCGGAGGGAATGACAGGTACAGCTGCGTGTCGTCAGCGTAGCAGTGGTAGGAGAAGCCATGGGAGGTGATGATTGGTCCAAGTGAGGTGGTGTACAGAGAGAAGAGGAGGGGACCAAGGACGGAACCCTGTGGGACACCAGTGGAGAGCTGGCGTGGGCCTGACAGTTTGCCTCCCCAGGAGACCTGGTAGGATCTTCCCGACAGGTAGGATGAGATCCACTGGAGTGCAGTGCCAGTGATGCCCATCTCAGAAAGTGTGGAGAGCAGGATCTGGTGGTTAACCGTATCAAACGCCACAGAAAGGTCCAGCAGAATGATGACGGATGACCTGGAAGCCGCTCTGGCAGACTGGAGGGCAGTGGTGACTGAAAGGAGGGCAGTCTCTGTGGAGTGGCCGGTCTTGAAGCCCGATTGGTTGGGGTCGAGCAGTTTGTTCTGAGAAAGGAAGTTAGACAGTTGGTTAGATACAGCACGTTCAATTGTTTTAGAAAAGAAGGGCAACAATGATACCGGTCTGTAGTTCTGGAGGACGGCAGGGTTAAGGGAGGGTTTTTTGAGTAAAGGGGTAACTCTGGCCTGTTTGAAGGCAGAGGGGAAGGTGCCAGAGGTAAGAGAGGAGTTTAGAACATGGAGCAGAAAAGTTATGATAGAGGCTCACTCAGTTATGACTTGGCTCACTCAGAACGTGCGATCCAGATGGATTGGTTAGATTGCATGCAAGTCATGGTCAGGCAATAAGAAGCAGACACTTTTGTAAACAGACGTGCGGGTGAGAGCTGTGGGCTTCCTCAGCCCAGAGGAAAGCAGAGACACAAGTATAATTTGAAAAACATGAAATCATAATAATCTAAATTCCTACAATGACATCAATTCAACAAAAACCCCTCCTCCTCCTCCCCCCAGACACAACCTGATGCAGATGTGCTGGCAGTACAACCCCAAGATGCGGCCCATGTTCCAGGAGATCATCGAGATGCTCCGGGAGGACCTGCACCCGTCCTTCCAGGAGGTGTCCTTCTACTACAGCGAGGAGAACAAGCCGCCCGAGACGGAGGACTTTGACCTGGACCTGGAGAACATGGAGAGCATCCCACTGGACCCGTGCTCCTACTCCCACCGGGGGGAGGAGGGCTCGGACCGCGACGAGGCGGGCTCCTCGGTGGGCCTGCGGGCCAGCTACGAGGAGCACATCCCCTACACGCACATGAACGGCGGGAAAACGAACGGACGAATACTAGCCCTCCCCCGCTCCAGCCCCTCCTAACATACCCTTTCACCCCGCCCCCCCGCCCCCACACACAGATGCATAGATATAAATATATATATTTTTGTTTTCGTTCTGTCATTTTTATACAGATCACTGTTTCACTTTTATCACTCTCTTCAGAGGTCGAAGCATATCTCAGGATGTTTTTTTTCTTCTTCTCAAGATGCCACATACACACACACTACAGTATGTCCACTCAGGACAGGACTAAGACCAAGCTCTCGCTCCTCTTTCTAGTCCATGATTGGGTTTTGTTTTTTTGTCGTTTTTATATATTGCCAAATTTGCAAGACTGGGCGGATGGATGGATACAACTGTGAAATAAACTCTTTGACAACCAGAAGGCTGCTAAACCCATGACTAAAAGACAGTCCCCCCCCCCCCCCCCCCTTATCCCTTGCTATGTACAGTATGAATGGGTTTTTCTCCCTGGGTTGTCCGGTTAAAAGTGCTCTTCTCTGTCTGTGGCCTACATCCTCGTCATGGAAGTGTGTCTGAATTGTTGTACTTAATGTGTCGTCGAAAACCAGTCACTGATGTTTTAATGGACTTGGGAACTGTCAAGTGGTTCAAGGATGTCCATCGTCGAACAAACTCTTATCTACTGGAGAAGCTAGTTTAAGACTCCACACCCTGCAGTATTCCAAACATCACACACACAAATGAACAGATATATCTTTTGGGTTCTATTATTAATTTATTTACTTTTCTCATTTTCTTTTTTGAGTTTTCACATTTACAGCTGAAGGATATTTAAATGGTTTCAAGAAAAAAGAAAAAAAAAAACATTTGACAAACGAGTTCCTCCAATTGACCAATAGCTGCTTCTTTGGTATATTTTAGTGGGTATAGAAGATATAAATATATATAAATATATTATTGATGTTTTTGTACATAGACGATATGTTGTCATTCATGAGGTATTTCCGGTCGTAGAATGTTTTTACATGTTAGTCTTATGTTTATTTTGTTTTCTAATTCAGAAATCATACTAATTATCATTTTTGACTTTTTGATCAACCAACAGCACTTGGTCTTTATTTTCTATCAGATGCACGGAAAGCAGGAGTAATGGCGTCTATGGCTTCAGATGTCTGCCCTTGAATATCAAGATCAAATAAAAAATCTGCTGTAAATAAAGCAGCAAGGTGCATTCATGACTAGAGACTGAAACATTTCTCTTCTCTCTCCTCACATCCTGCTCCTTACAACAGGCGTTGTCACTTGTTCTAAATACTTCTTTGTGTGATGCTGTGTCATGAAGATACCAGCTGAGCTGTGTGTAATATGTGTGAAATGATTTAAACATCTGTTCGATTTATGGAGCCTTTTTTTGTAGCTGGTGTTATTTGGTTATAATAACACCATTGACTGGTATCTTAGCAAAAGGTAAAAAAGTACACCTCCAGTATTCCTCTTCATGATTTCCTCTCCAATATCTTCATGGAAAAGGTTTGTCTCTATGGAACTTGTGCCATCTCCAGAAGTTCAAACATGCTGCTTATTTTCCTGCAATGTGTTCCCAATACCACATGAGGTCAGTGTTTCCAATACTGATCATTACTCAAACTGGACTCCCCGGTGCAATGCCTGTCCACACAAAATCTCCACATACAAGTTATTTTGCTTAAAACTCTTCCAAGGTTGACATGTTGATCGCGTGTCTACATATAGCCTGTCACTGGATCTCAGTTTTGTATTTTTTGCATGATTGATGCCGACTTTTTCTTTTTTCCTACACACGTAGTTGACCTATGAAGTGAGTAAACACATTCCAAATGTCATGTGACAGCTTGAGTCCAGCAGCACATTGTGTCTATCAAGTTCTCCTGTGCTAGTTCCACTCACAGCCCTGACATGACCATGGCCTCTGGCTTGGATTTTCTCCCAATAGACTATATTAAAAAAAATCCTAACTGCTTATAAAGGCAGATCTTGATGGCTCACTGTGTCATTGGGTTAACGCGGAGACATGACAGATTCAATGGCGGTGCCTTCATATATCTTTCAAGGATTCAGACAGCATTTGATACAAACAACAATTGGAACAGAAATGTGAACATATAGCAATACGTTTATTTCTCTGAGGTTACAGATTTTCTCAAATTTGATTTTCTAATAGAATCTGATAAAGGAGTATTTTGGTAACAACTCTTCTTTCGTTGCGTCTCTCGGCTGCCTTCTCTCTGTCCACCCTTGGTCTTCTGCTTCCTCTTCACCTTCTCATCCCCCCACTGTATGACCTCGTCCCAGCCGTTCCAGCTCAACCAATACTCGTCATCCGCCCAGGACACGCCGGCCTCCAAGTTCACACTCCTCTTACGACGGAATGGCATGGCGCCCTGGTCTGGTGGGGGTGAGCTACTATACCAACGTGGGTCCCTTTCCTGCATTAGTTTCGTCCCTGTCAGGGCCGGAGGAGGGCACCGGAGCTTGGACCCACCCTGGCCCTTCTGACGTCCCTTTGAACCTTTTTTCTTAGTGAGTTCCTTCCCCTGACTTTTCCCCTTACTCCCATCGGGAAGGGTAGGAGCAGGGTTCGAGGTCGAGGAGGTGTAGGGGATCCACTCCTCCCTCCTCTTAGGTGGAACCCTGCCCCCTCCAAGAGGGGCTCGGCCTGGCTCTGCTGGCCCGCCTCCAGGCAGGCGAATGGTAACAATTGGCTCATTGCCTCCTGAGAGTGGATCGCTGCCTCTGTTCTTGACTTGGGTCTCCAGTGGTGCCTTGCCTCTCCTCAGGATGGTGACTGTACCAGGCTCAGGGGCCCTCACCTTGCCTCTCCTCAGGATGGTGACTGTACCAGGCTCAGGGTCTCTAACCTTGCAAATGGAGCGAGGGCTTCTATCCCCACAGCCATGCTCTGCTTTGAGACCAATTGATACTTTACTCTTACCTCTCGGTATGGCAACGTCGCCAGTTGCTGAGTTCGAAGAGTCCACCCACACCTTCCCAGAGTCTCTCTTAAGTGTGTGCTCAACCATCTTTGCAAAGGTTTCCCTCTGCTCAGGCTTCATGTCTGTTGTTCTTTCCCTGCATATGCCAGTCATCTTTAAAACATATACACACTTTGTTTAGGGAAAAACTATTAGAAGATCTGATGTTTGAATAGACATGTATATATTTATTTATTGTTACCTTATCAATAAAGCTAAATAGTAAAAAGCTAGAATTTCCAGAGCTTGTTTTTATTTATTTTTAAATAAGTAGGCTAGTTGTCTCAGATAAAATAATTGTAAAATAAATCAAATGTCTTACCTTATACTACTATGACATTGCTCCTATTGTAGATGTAAATTGTTTGTGATTGAAGCAATGAACAAACTTTTTGTATTTTATTTGGTTTCCATGGTCACTGTCGGAAGCTATAACTATATGGTGACGTATAAGGCTCCCCATAGAATTTTGGGATCATGGATTTTTGTATGCAGTTGTTTAAAGTATATCGTTCGTGGCCAATTTTAAACTGTGATGGTAAAATGGAAGATTTTCCTGGAACTAATGAAAGAGTTGTGAACATTTTATTGTGCGAAATGTCTCTTTAAATAGCAGGTCTTGTGGAATTAACTTCGCGGAATGTCCTGCATTCAACCGTTTTACGAAAAACGATTCCCATAATGCTTTGAGGGAAGGAAACGCTCATCCAGTGTTGGAATTTCTTCACTTCATTTTTGTCTGTCTGTGCACTTGTTCGCCCTAAACATCACAGTGCACTTTGTAGCC
Organism: Hypomesus transpacificus; assembly: GCF_021917145.1. NCBI lineage: Eukaryota > Metazoa > Chordata > Actinopteri > Osmeriformes > Osmeridae > Hypomesus > Hypomesus transpacificus. The sequence continues at coordinate 4,426,165 of NC_061069.1, forward strand.
TAGCCGGCATTACACTTATCACTCTTCCTGGACCTACGCATTTGATGCAAAGTTACACTTTTATATTTATTTACCCATCGCGCCGGGATTATTTCGATTTTTAAGGTAGGCTACCAGTCTTGACAATTTTGACGTGAGAGATTTCATTGTATTTAGACATGTTGATTTTTTCAAGGAAATATCTATTAGAAATCAATATAGATTTAAGTTGTATTTTTATTTTTTATGTTTATCGGCGAAACATATAGGACAGCAGTTGTGTATTTTGCAGGGACTGGTTGGCTACAGTAGCTAAGCTAGTGTTTAGATCTCCAAGCAGTACGCTTGTAAAAGTTATCCACTGATTTAGCATATGCTAAACTGTTCTTCAAACAACGTGTATTTTTCAAGGTCAACAGTTGGAAGACTGAAAGTTGTCTTCGGTGACGGGCTGATATTCTTTACTTGGTGTGCTTGACTTACAGCATCTTTAGTCCATTCCTTTTCCTTATGAAGCCATCAGACCCTAGGTAAACATGCACCTGTTATTTCCGGTCACGTCTGGCAATTTCCCTATATCAGGTGTTGCTTATTGGGATTTAATGTGGTAAAATGTACCTTCCGTTCATCATATGGATGATGATGATGATGATCTAATTAGACACAAACGATTGAAACGTTTCAGTATCACCCATGTTTCATATCGTACTTTGCCCTCAGCGCACTGTACAGTTGAACAAGGTGGTGGATGCTGATGTGTAGGGTTGGAGGCTACATGAGTATACTAGACGGGCCATGTTCTATGTGCGGCATCATTCTACTAAATCTGATGCAATTGATGCTAAAGTGAGAGGAAAAAAGCCGGGGGCAGACCACTCATTAAAGTGCCAGTTGCATTTTCCTGTCCAGAACCCCCTGATGGTAGGTCACATGGTTCATGATTATAATTAGGGCGAGCTGTGCCTGGCTTCACACTGCATTACACATACCTCACATCATTCCTCCAGGCCCTGAAGGATTTACGTTCTTGTCATAAGGTTTCACCTGCGCACGCACACACACTTCCAATTCATAGATTTCGATTTTGTTAATATGTGAACTGTCAACGCTGCAGCCAGCCTGTTGAGAATGTAGTGGTCATGATGACGTAGCAGTAATGAACTCATTGGAATGGGAGGTTGTTTGAATACCAAACAACTGAACCAACATTTAAGGAAACCCATTAACTTGAGACAACAGTCCTGTGTGTAGGCAATTCTTTTTTTCACTGTTACTGAGAAAGTAAATAGTGACATATTAATTAACCATTTGTTTCCGTGCAGCACTAGGCTAAATAGTCAGGTCTACTTCATAAAACTGATACTGTCCCACTGTACTGTAGAGTAAAAATGTTCACAAGGCTAGTAAAGGTAAACACAGTTGAACTTAGCAAAACTTTTTTCCTCCAACACAACTTTCCTTTATTTTTTCTGAGATACATGGCAGACTTGCTGGTCTTGTTTTGACTAGTAAAGGGACTGACCTGTATTTCATGCTAGTCAGATGACTGGGTAGAGGTGTGGCTAACACTCAATGGGAGGGGTGGAGCCCAAATCACACACAAAATGGCTAAACACAAGACAGTGTTGTCTCATAAATGCTGCTATACCCAACAAACATGTAGGGCTATTACATGGACACTTTGCCAAGGCTAGCCTGTTGGCTTTGTTTAATGGGTTGCATGGTCCGTAGCCTCGATGAGTTTTTCCTTTGTGGTCTGGATGTGAGGTTGAGTTAGTTGAGTGCCAGACCGTATCATTGATATGTCCTCTCTTGGACAGCAGGAAGAAACATTGTGTACACAGCAGGTTCGCTGGAGGCTGTAGTAAGCGAGTTAGGTGTGTTACTAACCACAATGTGTGTGTTTTGGTGTGTCATTCAACTAGTGCTGCCCTTTCACATTCTCATGTTACCAGACTCCCTGATTTCAACCACACTGGCCTTACTCGCAACAACCTGGCAGTTTTTTACGGACACATCCTCTTGCCAAGAACACATCCATATAGAAAAGACAACTCTTTATCCTCTCCCATTTGTCAATTATATGAAGGGATCTGAAAATACTTCTGTATTTCCTTCAATAGGAAGTTCTTCATATAAGGGTATGTTGGTTTCTCCAACTGCCATGACTTGGACTGTATCAACCAAATAAGTGCTAACCTTAGCCTATTTCTTAAGCTTTTGGAGTATGTTTGATTTTGATCACACTGCAGTTGTTGGAGACTGATTTGTTTACGTTGAGTAAGACAAGCATACTCCAAGCATAAGTATTTATACATGTTCAATCTGTAAGCTACTTCTACAGACGATTTACAGTTGAGGGTAGGGCACATTCTCACACACACACACACACACACACACACACACACACACACACACACACACACACACACACACACACACACACACACACACACACACACACATTCAGTAAATAGGTGACATTGGCCTGTTTGCTTTATCTGGGACACACTTTTGCTTCTTGCCTGAGATTGCCATCAATAGGCTCTTTAGCTGTGGGTCAATGTGGTTCAGTAGAACTCAGCATTAGTGTTCTAGCTTGAAAACCTTTTCTACACTCTTTACGCTTTCTAAACACTCTTCACTGATATATCAATTGCTCGTCACTGAAAATTGATCTGGCTGTATCCATTATTGCTACAAATAAGGGATATCCTTATTGATGGATGTTGACTTAGGACTGAACTCTAAAAGGGGGTTTTTCCCCAACCTGCTGCCTCGCCCAGCTCAGATATGTATCTCAGTGCACAGGTGAGATAAGAGGCATCCAGCAGCCCTAGCATGCTCTCAGCTACTGTACTGTGCTACTTGTTGTCCAAGTGTGTCCTTTTATAATGAATGGAGATAGAGGGATTGTTTTTTCTAGAATGTTTCTGATCCATCCTGGCACTTGTTCTGGTCTGTGTTCGTTTTAAGCCAAATGTTTATTTTCTCTCTTGGCTATGTGCTTCTGAGCTGGTCTGACTTGAGATGTGCTGTCTGCCAAACCAGTTTGCGACTCCACAGGGCAATATCTGTTTTGGAGTTGCAACAGACTGTCCCGACCATAACATTCATTCTCTGATCCTTTCCATGCAGGTCTTATTTAGGGTTTGTTTGATGGATATGAGTCAGCCGTAATTGAGGGACCATTTCACGAGGTACGTTTCTATTTCTAGGTAGCCAATCGTCACTACCCAATCCTTTGTGTTTATGTCTCTCTTACTCCCCTTTCTGTCTCTCTCTCGCGTGCGCGCTCTGTCTCTCTCTCTGTCTCTCTCTCTCTGTGTGTCTTGTCCAGGGGACAGCCGTAGTCCCCCAGCCTCTCCATGGCCTCCTCAACACCCCCCTCAGCCCCGGCATGACCGTCACGTCTGCCCGACCCAGCCCAGAGCCTGACTCCTCCACCCTCCACACCAGCCTCAGGTAGGCGTCGGCATCCCCCGAAGGGGTGCTTAGCGACCAAAAGCTAATCCGTCGGTGTCACTCGTGCACTCATGTCAAGTCCCCCTCCTCCCAGATCCCGCCCCGTGCCCATGGAAGAGCTCGACGCCCCGAGGGCCAAGCCGTTTGCCGAAGAAGCTGCCGTTTCCCCGGCCCCTGCCGTCGCGGCGGACTCCATCAACCCAGAAGGTCAGACAGTCCCTGCAGGATGAGGACGTGTTGACAGGCTCCCTCAGAGTCCCAGCCAGCCGGCGTGTGACTGGGAGTGGGAGCGCTGTTAGGCTCCACTCAGCAGGCCCCTCTCCTCCTCTTCCTCCCTCCCTCTCTCCCTCTCTCCCCGAGTTGAAACGACTGGGAATTCTGACCCTCCAATTCAACCACCGTTATTATCATGACTCTTATTATTTGACGACCACCGCTCTATTAGAACGTTCTACCATTCTACTCCATGACAACACAAGCATGAAACGTATAGATCGTGTTGATCCGTAGAGCTTGCCGGTTGGTTGTGAGCACCATGCCATGTTCCCCCCACACAGATGCCCACTACGTGGCTCTGCAAGGCGAGCTGGAGGCCGACGCCCAGGACCTAGAGGAGGAGTCCTGGAGCGTGGCGGTGGAGCAGCCGTACCTCAAGAGCCTCAGCAAGGAGGAGGTCAAGAGACAGGACGTCATCTACGGTGGGTGGGGCCCCGAGGGGCGGCCTAGTGGGGGGGGGGGGGGGGGGGGAGGGGGGGAGAAGGTCAGACCGCTGTCTGCTGACCACAGTTCTGACAGGTTTGACCCCAGTGAGGAAACAAACGCACCCGTACCACAGAACGGAAAGGTAGCCGTTTGACGTGTGATTGGTGGACCGGGAGGTGTGCGTGCCAGCGATGGTCACCGCGTGTCGTGTGTCGTGCCTCTCCAGAGCTGATCGTGACGGAGCTCCACCACGTGCGCACGCTCAAGCTGCTGCAGCGGGTGTACCTGCACGAGCTGCAGGAGGCCCTGCAGATGGAGGAGGCCAAGCTGGAGCGTCTCTTCCCCGCCGTCCACACCCTGCTGCAGCTCCACCAAACGCTGCTGGATCACCTCAAGCACCGGAGGCTGCAGGCTCTGGAGCCCCACAGCTCCGTCAACTACCGCATCTCCCACCTGGGTGATCTCCTCATCGCTCAGGTAACCCGGGCAGGGGAGAGGCAGGGGAGAGGCAGGGGAGAGGGAGGGGAGAGGGAGGGGGGTGTATGCTACTGACTGTGTGGGCTCCTGGGTTTTGGAAGGGTTTCGGGGGAACGGTCGTCGTTTTGCATTCTCTCCCTTTTGGTTCGGCTTCCCTTTCTTTGATTCGTCCTGGGTTTTCCTGCCTCCTCCTAACCAAAGAGTATAGTAGCAATATAAGTTCTTTGTCCTAACCCTGTTTAGTTTTCCTTCTTCTCTTCTCTTGATCTCCACCTTCACCTTTCACCTTCACTTTCTTTCTACTCTCATCTATCTTGAGTTTCTTTCTTTCTCTTTCTCTTTCTTCTTTTTCTCTCTCCATGCTGTGCCGTGAACAACATTTCAGGTGTCCTCAAGAATGGTTGGTATGACCGGAGGAAGGGAGGGACCTACCTGCCCTGAGGGAGGAATGATGCTGTGTCACTGAAGAGGAACTGACGATGGCTTAGGCCGAAACGCGTCTGTCATCCTAATAAACTGGTCAAAAGAAGCAACGAGCAAGCTTGAGAGTGCGGTTTTTTCTACTTTAAGTCACTGAAGAGGAACACTTCACCTCCTCTCTGTTTCTCTCTTTACTGCTAAACCACAATATCAGGAAACAAAGCAACCCTTCAGAATACTCTTCCCACCCTCCTCGCCAGCCAAACCTGCCTCAGTTGCTTCAGCAGGACCAACAAGGAGTCTGTCACACTGTGTACAATGTATTGACCAGCATACTTGCCAGATGTGACCTACAAGCTTTCAAACGTCCTATACGGAAAGTCTGTTCGTTTGAGTGGACAGGCTGGGGGGGGTTCCCGTGGGAGGAAGTCTGTAGTTGGGTGTGTTTGAAGGGAAACCGTTTGTGTGACTCTCTTGTAAGTCGCTTTGGATAAAAGCGTCTGCTGAATGACTCCATGTAAATGTGTGATGTCCTCTTTGTGTAGTTCTCAGGTGAGCAGGGGCAGAGGATGAGGGACAGCTACGGTGTGTTCTGCGGTCACCACAACGACGCCGTCAGCCTCTACAAAGAGCAGCTCCAGAACAACAAGAAGTTCCAGAACTTGATACGGGTGAGAAGTCCGCAGAAGCGATTTTCGAGAGCGTTTCAGCAACGACGCTCGAGGAAATGTCAGTCAAGTCACATTATTGACCGGAAGGGTTATTTGTTTTTCACATTTGTGTAGAAAATCGGTCTGTTGCCCATCGTACGGCGGCGGGGTATCCCAGAGTGCATTCTGTTAGTGACACAGCGAATTACAAAGTACCCAGTTTTGGTGGAACGCATCATTCAGTACACTGAAGGTAACCATCCAGCCAAGCATTCACCCCACCTATCCCTGTAATACCATAAAGACAGTGGTGTGGTCTGCACAATACACAGGCTCACATTGTGTACCCACAAGGATTTACACAGTCTAAAAGGAGTGGTAAGTGGACGCAGCTGGGAGGAAGGGGGCCTGGGCAAGTGGACAGTACTGTATGCTTACTTCATATTAGACCACACTGTGTACAGGTTAGTTACAGCAGGTATACTACACCTTAGTATCCTGAAGACCTTTTCAGTCCACTGTATGGAATATGCCATCTCTGAATATGATATCAGATATACTGTGTCTAATGAAGCGCATGATGAGCGTTTTTCTTGTCCACTTCCTCTCCCCACACCCACGCATGGGAGCAGACACGGAGGAGCACGAGTCTCTGGTGCAGGCCCTGGGCCTCGTCAAGGACACCATCTCCCAGGTGGACTCCCAGGTCCACGAGTACGAGACGGCGGCCCGGCTGAGGGAGATCGCGTCCCGGCTGGAGCCCAAGCCCCCGGGCCGGACGAAGGACGGCAGGGCCTTCCGCCGCGAGGACGTGGCCCGCCGCACGCTCCTCCACGAGGGGCCGCTCACCTGGAAGGCGCCCTCCGGCCGACAGAAAGGTGAGGCCAGCGGGGCCAGGTCCCACTCCAGCCCAGGTACCAAGAAGCAACTCTGTACCGGATGATGCCATACAGGTCTCTGCTGTACTCTGAACCATACGACAACAACAAGTGTTTTTTTTTGTGGTCCATCAGTATTGTGGGGGGGGCCTGAGGTGAATGTGTGTTCTGGAGGCTGGTTGGAGATGTGGCTGACGTAACCGTCTCGTCTCCTCAGACATCCATGTTGTGCTGCTGTCAGACGTGCTCCTCATGTTACAAGACAAGGACCAGAAGCTGACGTTTGCCACCCTGGTGAGTCACGCACACTCAGCAGGACTCCTGCCAAGAATCGGGAAAAGCTCCATCGTCTGTGACCATGTTGTTGGCGAACTCTGCTGATGTGGCTGCACTTGGCGTCCCCTCAGGACAACAAGCCGTCGGTGGTATCCCTCCAGAGGCTCATCGTCAGGGAGATGGCTCTGGAGGGCCGCGGCATGTTCCTCATCTGCGCCACGTCCAGCATGCCGGAGATGTACGAGATCTACGCGGGCTCCAAACAGGAGTGTGAAACCTGGATGACCCTCATACGGGGCGCCGTGGACAGGTGGGTGGGGGGAGGGAGGCAGGGAGGGAGGGGCTGAACACGGACAAAACAAAAACACTGACCATGTATATGGTGGCCTTTGTAAGTATTGGGATGAATGTTTTTAATTGTTCTGGCTCTAATACAGAGCAAAATGTCCTTGCCTTAAAGCTAACTGTTTGCATTTCATCCACCATTGTCATTCATTCAAAGCCAGAGTACTGCACTATAACATTTAATAGCTTCACTGTCCTATATTTACCTGGGGCACTGAGGAGGATTGCCGACCAGTGCCACAATATGTCAAATGAGATAGTCTTTGGGATTGGTGGACTGTGTGTGTTCTAGTTGTCCAGAAGGGGAGGAGGAGCTGGGCAGTGAGCAGGAGGAGGCGGCCAGAGTTTCCAGACTGAAAGACTTCCAGGGTGAGAGACAGACTCAAGACCCGTCAACACATCCCCCCCCCCCCCATCAGGGAGGAGGAACACACTTCAGATTTTTGGTTGAAGGATTCGCTGCGATTATTTCTGTGTCGGAATTGTCCAATCAGAATGGCAGCTAGATTGACCATGTGTCCTTTCAGAGCGCCTGCTGGAGAAGGACGCCCAGGTGGTCCTGAGCCTGGCCGAGAAGCTGCAGATCTTCACTGAGTTTGCCGAGCTGGTGCCGGGCGTGGAGGACGCCACCTCCCACTGCCGCCTGCTGCTGACGGGCAACGCCTCTGACCTCCAGCAGGGGGAGCAGCTGCTCAGGGGAGCCATCACCGACGGTAGGGGAGGGCACACGCTACAAGGCTATTAGTTAGCATCTGGACCACAGAAGAAGAATACCTGCTCAACAACAATATGTGCTTTGAGAACTCAAATTTATAAATGACATTTCGGTCCCACAAGGGAATCATCTATGTCAACTAAATACAGATGGTAAAAAAAAAGAAATGCCTTGGGACCTTGTTGAATACACATATATAATGTGTATTCTCAGTGGAGACCCTCCAGAATCTTCTGTTGTCCACTTGGAGGATGCCCTCCCCTCCCAGGGAGGAGAGCCAGGACCTGGGGGGGGTCAGGAGGGCTGACACCTTCGGGGGCTTCGACAGCAAGTCCTCCAACACACCAGTCAAGAGTACAGAGTTTTATTGTCAACCCCTCATACCATACCAATCCTTCTCTCTCTTTTCTACTCGGTGTACTCCGATTCTCTAAATACCATCTATTTTCTTACACCCCAGACCGTTGTCATGGAAATGTTAGTGGGGTTTTACAATTTTGTATTATGTTGGTGTACTTTGTTATTGGGTAGTTCTGCATGCCATGTCCTCATTGGCTGTCCCAATGCGTGTCTTCCCAGATGGCAGTGTGGGTGAGAGGCCTGCCAGCGACGAGGGCAGCCCCGTGGAGGGAGTTCTGTGTTTGACCTCCGACCCCCAGCTTCAGAACCCCGACCCCTCGGAGAGCGTGGAACTGTCGGTGAGCTGGAGTAGACTCCCTGGGAGGCAAAAGTGAGAGGGGTCACTGTGACTTCTAGTCCTGAACCTGTGTGTTCTGCTGTGTCTCTAGGCTGATGAAACTACATACTGCTGGGTCCCTGCCTGCTCCAGTGTCTTCCCCGAGGCTGAGGTAACTCATCCTGGATGACCCATAAATACTGTCATTTAAATGGCTCTTTCTAGGGTGGTGAGCCGAAAGCCAAGTCGTATTAAGTGTTACGCTAGAACTTATAACAGCTGGAACACACCACCCCCACATTATTTACGGTTAAAATATTGAATTTGCGGTTTAAATGCAGTGTATTTTCTTTTCTCAGTTTCTCTCTCATTTTCTCTCCGTCTATAGTTCTTCGACCGAGTGCTGAAGCTCTCCCAGAGGCTGTACAGCCTGCAGGTGCTGTACATCGCTCCCACCAGTCCAACAACCCCCCCCAACTTCTACACACGCCTAGTTTTACTCACGCTCCACCCCCCCCCCCCCCCCCCCCCCCCCCCTTTGCAGGCCATCATCTCCCAGCAGGACAGCCACATGGCCCTGCTGTCGTCGGAGCGCGAGCGCCCAGCGCGGCAGCGCGGCAGCGTGCTCCTGGAGCAGGAGAAGCAGAGGAACCTGGAGAAGCAGCGCGAGGAGCTGGCCAGCTTCCACAAGCTGCAGGCGCAGCAGCGGCAGGAGCAGGCGCGCTGGGAGCGGGAGGCGGAGCGCCAGCGGCTGCAGGCGCAGGAGGACGAGGCCCAGCTCCGCCTGCGGGAGGAGGAGAGCCGGCGGCGGGCCGAGCTGCTGGCGGAGGAGAGGGCGGAGCTGGAGGGGCAGCGGGAGGCGTACCAGCAGGACCTGGAGAGGCTGAGGGAGTCGACGAGGGCCGTGGAGAAGGAGAGGGAGCGGCTGGAGATGCAGAAGAAGCTGAAGAAGCACAACACCATCTCCAACCCCGGACACTTCAACTATGAGGCGGCAGCACAGGTGGGGGAACACTGGAGGGGGGGGGGGGGTTCCAGTCTCCAGTCTAACTGAAAGGAGCAATGAGAGTTTGAAAAATTGGAAGTGAAAAGTGTGTGTTCTCAGATGTTAACAGTTGAATGTAGACTGACTATATTCATTCCTCTACCAAGATCCTTCATCTCTGTTTGTGCTCCTGGTGTCTGATAAGTTCGTCATGCAGAGGAACGTTGTCATTGGCTTTGTCCTCTGATCTATCTGTCTCCAGCTGCAAATACACATTCAGAACTTTGAAACATTTATTCTGGGTCCTTGGCAAGATAGTAGCTTTGCACGCTTGACCATTCAAACTCAAAAGTACTACTCCAAACAAATATATAGGCCCACATTTTTAGGAATAACCATTTCCTTGTATGACACAGCTCCTTCTTACTGTCTGAACCGTATTGCATCTTTGTCTCTCAGAACCTCACTGGCCACCAGTCCTTCCGGGGGGATCTCCTCGCCAGCGCCCGAGACAGCACCCTCTCCCTCCGGCCCACGAAGACGCGCGTCCGGCCTGGCATCCCCAGCATCCCCGTCAGCGGAGCCTTCCTGGAGGTGCCCCCCGAGGTGCCTCCCCGTAAGGAGAGCATCAGCCCCCTGACGGTCAAGGCTGAGGTGCCCCTCCACCTGGTGAGCACCACCAACCAGGCCTTGAAGCCGGGGCAGGTCCAGCAGCAGATCCCCACCAAGCTGGCGGCCCTCAGCAAGGGCAAGGAGAGGAGCAGCAAGGCCAAGGGCTCTCACCAGCGCACGCGCAGTGCAGGTCAGAGGCATGCTGGGAGCTCCATTGTAGTTCTTTGGGGGGGATTGTCGAAGTCTTTGGAGTCTCGTTGTGTTTTGAAGGGATCGGTGGGTTCGAGTGAGGCCGTCTTGTCAAAAGACGTGGTAGCCTTTGTTCCACGGTCATGTGTTTTGGGGGAGCCAGATTCTGACGCCGTCTCATTCTTCCTCCAGCCACCATAGAAGTGAGTCAGGTGCTGCCTATCCGGGTGACGGTGAAAGAGGGTGGAAGTCTACGGGCCAAGAAGACCGAGAGCCCAAAAAGCATCCGCCATTCTGGTAAGACATGACCAGGGGCCAGGAGTTGGCAGGTTCAGTACAGCATGCCTGTCAAAACTCGTGGACCTCCGATTCCATAAGCTTGTGTGGATATATGCTTCCTCTCAGTGTCCATGCATGGTCTCAATGTACATTGAATATGAACAGATTGCTACATTAAATAGAACCATTTCAATGAGCATTTGTTGAAGAACCCAGTTTGGTCAAGTTCTGTTCGGAACCCTAGATGGTTCTTTCTGACCTGAGAAGGGTCCATACGTGAAACCGTACCAACCTGAAAGTGGTTCTACCATCTCTTATCTTAGAGTGTCAACATTAAGCTGTGATAACTCTTTAGCACACGTGTGGCAGATTGTTTCAGAGCCCCTGAGGTGCCCGCCAACGTCAAGCCGTCCCAGTCGTTCAGCGTCCACAAGAGGAGCAGCCTGGACTCTCCGCCCGAGCCCCCTCCCTTCCCCAAAGACATCACCCAGCCCAGCCAGGAGACGGTGGTCTTCCTCTAAGACCGCTCACATGACGACAGAACCAGGAAGGACATCCCCAATGAGGAGATGGACGATCTATGGCGGCAGACAAAGAATGAATACAATATGAAGACTTAAGTCGGTACACACACTTTAAACGGTACACGTTAAAACCATGAAACGTGGCGTGCAAACATGTCTTGAGTGATGATTGAAAGCCCAGAAAAGCTTTGTTTTTAGCTTTTTATATTGGACTGTAAAGATTCATTGAAACCGAATTTTAGCATTGGGTTGATTTTGAACAGTTCCATTGTACCAAAGACCTTTTTCTCCTTATGTGCTTTTGTCGTCTTTTACAAAGTAGACCGGAACCTTCAGCACTCTTTAGTCATTAAATATTTTTAAATATACACTTTTTCCAAATGTTAAAGTTGTTGCCATGTTTGCATGCGTGCAGATTTGAAGTGTCATGCACGTGTGTAAAATTAAGCTCTTTTAAATTGTACGGGTTGTCTTCCAGTTAAAGATATGTCTTAATCAAATTATGCTGAATTTAGGGAACTAAATGTACCTCTTACTGTAGGTATGAGGACACTATGGGCATTTTATATTTGTCTATTTTACAATGTGAATAATTAATTTTTTTAAATGCCAATTCATTGTGGTTTCTTTTCTGTTGTGGACAATCTCATTTTGCATTTTGTGCACTTCTTGGGGCTGTCACACTATTTCTGCCATAGTATCAACACTCAACATGGATGTTGTTAATCAATGTTCAGTTAAAGTGAATAATTTCACCACAGGCAGCTGCCTTTTACAGTATAAGTAACAATGTACAGATGGTCTGACAGTAAGACAGGAGAAGCATAGGAAACGGAGTCAGGAGAAGCATAGGAAACGGACTAGAGCCAAGATTGTAAATAATGTTAAGATAAATGAAATGTTTTCAAACAGCAGAACGCATTAGGACAACGATCTATGCCAAGGTTTGGTTGCCATCCGTGCCATCCTGTTGATTCACCGATCCATAGCTCATGGTTGGAATAAAAATAATAGATTCTGAATTTTGATGTTGTTTTGTTGTTTGTATGAACAGCTTGAGTAAAACCCTTTCTTGTTTCAGCATGATCCCCTAGTTAAGTTCCATACAGAAATGGTTTGTGGTGTTTAGTGAGGAAGAACTTGACTGACTGACCTGCACAGACAGGGCCCTGATGTCAATTCCAACAGATGTCGAATCGAATCTTCCTAAACCATAAACTAGACAACCGTACATTTATAGATTGTTACGAAGACTGGAACGCATTTGACAATCAGGTGTCACTGATCAGACCAGGCATTCGAGTTGTGTCACTTAAATACATTCTGAGGAGATGCAGGGCTTCTGCACTTCCTCATGCTCATCCCAAAACTACAGCCAATCCCTGACCAGGTTTCTGTGGTCGGTCTAGTTCTGTCCACGGGCATGGGTGCAGGGGACTGTTGCTCCAGATGCAGGGGACAGGGATAGTCCACATCACTGCTCATCTAGGACACCGGCCGCAGTGAGGAGCAGCAGCACAGCAGAGCTGAGGAGACAGAGAGCCTGCAGCCACCCGCTTCCTCTGAGCCGCCCTGCTCAGTCTCACAGACACTCCATCCAGACAGCTCCAACCACAGCCTGGCGCTCCAGACCTCCCTCGGCTCTCCTTTAGTCAGCCTCTCTCTCTCTCACACACTCAAGATGATGGGCCTGTAAACTTGGGCCATTCTGTGCAGTGTCTGAAGTCAAATGGACGTTTATCTTATCAGAGAGTTCCTCATATCTCCTATAAACCAAAGCATATGGGTTTCATAGATCTGTATCCCAGGAGACTGAGACGGTCATTAAGGCTGGTGTGTTGATGTATAACTTCCTTGGGATATTCAGGCCTAACCTCTGCTGGGTTCCTACACAATTCCCTATGATTACATTTCATGTGTCAGGGAGACAGATGGCTGAGCGGTTAGGGAATTGGGCTATTAATCAGAAGGTTGCTGGTTCAATTCCTTGCCGTAACAAATGACATTGTGTCCTTGGCCAAGGCACTTCACCCTACTTGCCTATCAATTTCACCAACACCATTACTCATGGTATTGAAGAAAAAAAAGAAAAAGGTATATACACATACACACATCAATTTAAAACACACACCAAAAATCTAATGCTTTGTTTCTTTATTATATTTAGTCCTCAACTGAGGTATTTAAAAACCACTTGGTGACATCAAACATCCTGTCTGTCAAACGTTTGAGCAGTGGAAATCAGCAAGACGTCCCAACCAATCCCATTAACCCCTTGGCTGGTGTTGACCCCTGACCTCTGCAGGCTGTTACCATGGCTCCAGTACTGACTAGGTGTCTCCTCACTACACACTTGTGCTGACAGCCGATATGACTGATTATATGCGTATGACTGCTGACTTGGTTAGGCATGATCACTTTGTGAAAAGCAAAGAACAAAGCTACAGAATATACTTGATCTATTGCTCCAATCCTCAGGTCACAAATAGAAAAAAGGCAAAGAAAGCATGTGGAATACACAATGACATCATTGAATTCCAGTGTTTTCAAGCCCTACACGATAATATATAGATGGACAACACTGAATCAAATCAATTCTGAATCAAAGGAAGTTGCAACTTTCAACAACCTCCAATTGACGCCATGACTTTGAAAAAGAAAAATCACTGTGCAAATGTGGAGTAAAGATTCACTACCTAGTTCCGCGACCATTGGTTACGAGATATCAGCAACATTGAAACATAATTTTTCTCCTCATTGTTACAAATGGCAGCACAGTGAGTACAGTACTGTTTTCAGACAGTTACACACACACACACACACACATATATTCAATCTCAAAAGGCCCAAATCACTTTTTTAAGACATAACAGAACCAACTGGAAAACAGCATTTTTACTGCTGAACCACCGACTGTGCGTAATATTTGACCATACACTGTGTTCCTGACTGGGTCAAACCAAACCCACAGCATACTAAATCAAATCAAATAAATCCAAATGTTCAATACAATATTAGCTTCAGACCCCTACTCAATAGTCATCTGATATATTTGGCTAACTCAGATTTAGTGACAGCACCACAAGGCGATGATACTGGAGATATCTTGCTGGTGGGCCAGGCCACCCCTGATTGGATAATGGAAGAGGCGAGTGAAGGCAAGAATAGCCAGTCAGGCTTTTAATGCTGGAACATCTCACTCACAGTAAGCGGCGATGTCTAGTCTGCAAAAGGGGGTTGGCGTGAAGTAGAACCGGGGAGGACTTAAGTGTTGTTGGGGCCTTTTAAGTCTTCCTCTATGGGTCGTGTGCCATTCCAACTCTTGAGAGTGAAGAACACATGAAGGAGGGGATGGGTTAGTGTTAATATACGCAGTGATCACCTGGACCTAGCCTGACTTCCATTCGCAGCCTGCCGACTCCGCCCCTGCGAGGGAACGCGACAGCTGGGAGGTGGTGTCTTTTTCTCTCCATCCCTTCACACGAAGTACACTTTAGTGTTCATAATGAGTTTACGTTACTAACAGAGTTCAATCAAGCAACAACAACAACAACAAATGTATGAAATGAATTTAGAAATTGGTATCCTAGAAGTCCCTTATTCTGATTTGCTGGCCTCTTTCTCAGGAGGAGGCGTGTCCTGGCGTAGAGGAGGAGGTGGATCCTCATCACTCTGATTGGTTTCCTCAAGGCCATGTGGATCGGGATTGGCCAAGGGATCATCCTTTGGGCATAGGGCTGGAACTTGGGTGCAGTTGATTGGTGCAAGGACTATGGGAGGCTAGAAAGGTTGAAAAAACAAAAGGTGAGTTTAGACCATAGTACAAAAGGAAGAAAGTAAAAGTATTTTAACAAAACAAGAAAGAAAGATGGACAGATAAATTAGGATAAGCAGCAGAACCTGTACAGTGATCCTTCTGTCAACAGTAGATTCTAGATCATGTCAATACTTCAGTCTATTTTATTGGGTCCACACCTGCATTTGACAAAGAACACCTAATAGGAGAATTTTCAAATTGGTGACACGTGTTTTCTAAGGTTGGTTTAGAAAACTACATTTTGGAGAAGGTATGTTATTCATACCAGCTAAAAAAAAATCATACTGATGTTGGTAGAAAACAGGAAACAGGAAAATGTGTGCTGTATTTCACTTAAATCCCCCAAAGTTCTCGCAAATATACTTCCAGAGGAATCACTGTAGGGTAAGCAATAAAACAACATAAAACACAAAAAGTATTGGAAGTAAAAAAATAAATACAAAATACTTCAAGCAGGGGGAAAAAGCTCAGAGTTTGACAGAAGATAAATAAACGAAGACTTCTAACTGATGAGTCATCTTCAAAAGATGTCGGAAAAAGGGGAATTTCATTTAAGATTTCTAAAAAGTACCCTAAAAAAAAGGACCAACTGGGAAACGTATATTAAGAGCATGAACAGGACCAAGTGAAGCCTGGATAAGATACCTGCAGCGACATTCACAGGCAGTAGCAGAGCCCTCACCGCCAGACTAGACACCCACAGTGCAATGAGAGAGGGGAGGGGGAGAGGGGGGGGATGAGGGGGAGGTGAACAGCAAAACAGAAAAGAACCAGTTGGAAAATAATAGGGCGTTTAACCTCTTATGCTGCGGAGAGGCAGGGGGGGAGGGAGGAGGGGCTTGTGTTTACTCAACTTGAAATTCTAAAGCGTTAATATTGACTAGAGGGGGTATTGTCGTTTGTCCACAGGGGCTTGTGGGAGACGGGAGCATCATATCAAACTGGTATTCACCACAAAGCCACTCCCCGTCCAGAAGAGGGGCAGCTCCCTGCGCCACAGCGCCACCGCCAGGCTGCTGAGCAGAGTGCAGGGCACCAGGTACAGGAGGGCGGGCTGGCCCTGCTGCATCAGAGCCAGCGCCACGAACGTGATGAGCAGGCCAATGCCATACCCTGGAAGAGAGAGAGAGAGAGAGAGAGGTCAAAGGCCAGGACTCAACCAACCAGAACGATGGAGGGGGGGGGGACACCCTTCGCTGCATTGATCAGAAATGGTTGATAAGCCTGGGGGAAACTAGTCAGGGGTCATTATTAGAACAGTTGCTACTCCCTAGATCATTATGGATGGTTCCCTTGTGAAACAGGAGAGTACAGGGGATAGACAGGGAACTATGTACCGATGGTGCAGGCCAGGAAGTAGATGCGGGAGGAATGCATGAGGATGTCAAACCTGTGACAGTACACTACAAGCAAACCTGGTTCAAACACAGAAATAGAATTATTACACACGTTACTGGATATATTATTCACAGGTATCAGATACGATTTGAGCTAAACTAGCTGCTTTAATTATACTAAGATATACAGTTCACCACATGTAGATTGGAACCCTGACATATTTGAGCAGACTGTGTGTGTGTGTGTTATGTGTGAGCATGTGTGTCACCTGGTACCAAGATGTCCCCGAAGCCCAAGAGTGAGAAGGGCCGGTCACATAGCGACAAGGGGGAGGAGTTTAGCCTGGGCACTTTCAGCACCATAGGAAGCTGTAAACCACAATAGAGAAATGGAGAGAGATGGAGAGAGAGAGAGATGGAGATAGAGAGAGATGGAGAGAGATGGAGAGAGATGAAGATAGATGGAGAGAGAGAGAAATGGAGAGAGAGAGATGGAGAGACAGGGAGCTGAGCAACACAGTCCACGCATTCACTTCTACTTCTAAGGTGCAACGTTATAGACAGTGTACAGGTGAGGGTGTTAGACGCCAGGTTCTGGGGGCCAGCACTGAGGCGGTCCGTGTGTGCCCCCTCGGGGAGGCGTGAGGAGCCCTTTGGTGGGGGCCAGAGCACGCACCTTCTCGTGAGTGGAGGAGTCCGAGGGGCCAGCCGCTACCTCCACCATGATGCTCTCTCCACTCTGTCCACAAGGTGACACAAAGGAAAGGTTTCAGGGGGACTCCAATGGGCTCGGCTCGACGATTCAACCGTGCAAAACGTCATTTATCCTTTTATTTCCGTTTGACGCGCGAGACAAGTGACCTTACCTTGGTGAAGAGGGGGGTTACAAACACAAAGAAAATGTCGTATACAAAAAGGACGGCGAGCAGCAAGGTGCAGGCCTGCAGAGATCAGACAGGGGAGGAAACACGGTGAGCGTCTGGGACACACCAAGAGGACGAGGAAACAAGGTGGTTCGTAACCTCCCCCAGTTTGGGTGTCAGACGGTTTGGTGTCTGGAAAGAGCCGGTGTGTCTTTGTTCCAACATGTCTTGCTGTGTGTGGGGTGGGGTGTGGTGTTCACCTTGAATGTGGGCAGTCTGATGGTTTTGAGCATGTAGAGGCAGAAAGCTATGCCCAGAGCGTCCTGCAGCACCCATGCCCACCTAGAAGAGACAGAGAAGAGAGTGAAGAGACAGAAAGAAAGGGACAAAGACAGAGAGATGAATTATTCACAGAGGAGAGAGAAAGAACAATACATAGAGCACCGCCAGACGGCTGGCCCTTACATCCTCACCACTGCTACTGCCCTCCAGAACCAGACATGACGCACACACACGTCCCAAAAAATAAATACAATAAATAAAAAGAAGAACTGAAAAACAACAACCAATGACGACACAGTCCTAAGAAACTCGTCAAATCGACTGCAGCTCAGACTGCATGGGACTCACTGGTCCTCGTTGCGGAACACCCCCCAGGTCACGCTGACGCTGATGCAGAACGCCGACAGCAGCAGCATGCGCACCTGGGGACGCTTGTGACAGTACGGCAGGTTGTTCTCCGGGATCCTGTAGGGCGCACACAGACACACACACACACACACACACACAGTTGTTGGGTAAGATATAAAGGACACGCATATGACACAGATAGGTAAGCCAGCATAACTATTGGACGTGGGGGGCTCTGACCTGCACTTCCCAAAGGGGAGTCTTCTGACGAAAGGCCAGAGACAGCTGTACAGCCCCACTGACGACGCCAGGCAGAAGATGGCTATGATCATGTAGACTGCCCCGGGAGAGAAACAGGAGACCACACACACACAGATGTGAGCAGACAAACTTTGATCTGGGAGTGAGCAGTGTTCCTTGGGTGTTGATTTGGGACGACGCCCACAGGTGAAGTGGCTCATGAGAGTTTAGTGGGGGGGGGGGGGGAGTGGGGGGGGAGGGTGCCTGTGCCTACCTAGGTGATCGTAGAAGAAGTAGAGCAGCACCAGCATGCTGCAGCACATGACCACAAACACGCAGATCATGATGGGCGTCACGTCCACCGTCTCCTCGTCCTGCTTCTCCGAGCTGTCGTCCCTCTTGTGCTTCATGTAGCGTCTGCCGGAGCGGGAGGGGCCCGAGGAGGGGGAGGGGGAGGAGCAGGGAGGGGGGAGGGTTAGAGAAAAGAGGGGGGAAGGAGGAGAGGTGAAGAAAAGAAGAGGAGAGAGGAGGAGAGAGAGCGCAGCGTGTCAGTCACCAGGCCCCCCTTTGGCTTAGAGCGAGAGACCCTGACCTTGGTCCTGGATCACCGTCATCACTCAGCGGAGAGGGCTGAGATGGGACGGACAGCCATGCTGCTCAGTGCTCACTCTGCTCTCCTGGAGGCCAGTGACTCCATTCCCCTAACGACTGAGTCATCTGACACTCGCCTCGGCCTTTTGGAAGCTTTCTTCTGAACACTGCTGTGCTGTGGACAGCCTATGACAACTGGCTGACAACAAGCATGGCAACACTCCCGTTCATGACGAGGAAACGGAAATAGTTGGGACACTGTTACCTAATCTTGGAGGAGACGGCTTGTAGCAGTCATAGCAACGGTGTACATTAAAGGCTGCTCTGTAGTTCTGTGTTTATAGTGGATCCGTTTGTCCATGAAGCTCTGTGTGTTTCGTTTTTAATAAATGTTGCTGTACTTTTTACTTTTGTATCAGACATTAAAAGTGTTATCACTTTTTTTTTTAAGTGATGGATTGATGTCAACGATGTGCACAATTATTTCCCCTTTTCACGGTTAACGCACTACTGCAACATTCAGCATTTTTCCATGCAGACAAAACTGTGAGAAATTCCCCAGGAGACGATTTCCTCAATCAACAAACTGATTTGAGTTTGTCAACTTCAAAGAGAACATTCCAGTAGTGTCTTAACGCCCATCTTACTTCTTGATGTCCCTGCTTCCTGCCCAGTAGCCCCCTATGGCCACGGTTCCCACCGCCATGAGGAAGATGATCACCATGTTGTAGTCCAAGACCGGCTCCTTGGGAGCGTACATGGCAACCTCTCTCCCCTTCCTGAAAGTCTGCAGGGACATAAACAATGACAGGGTTTAAGACTCTCTCATAGTCACATGATACTTTATTTATGGTTGCTGACAATCTGCTATGGCCGTCTTCTATTTTCTTGATGGAAAAAGATGATCCTTTTTTCACTGCTGCAGTAATGGTTCAGCTTCCCCTCAGGAATCAGAGAAGTACCAATCCTCCCTCTTCCTCTCAGGCCAGTTCATATTGTAGTGAGTAATGATCTCCGGGATGCTAATATGATGGCGTTCTTGGACTTGCACTTGTAAGCACATTTTAGTGGCGCGGATTCTAAGTGTGCAGGCGCCTCCTTCTGTTACAGGCAGCCTCTTACCTTGCTGATGTCCAGCATATCTGTGTAGCTGAGCAGTGCTACAGGGATGTCGATCTCTTCATACTGGCTCTTGTTTCCTGCTGGGGGGGTCTGTAACAGGAATTCAGAATTGACCGGTGTGATTTTATATTTATCATTCAGGTATGTGTTTGTAACAAATTCACACATTTGTATTGTTTTTCAAAGTGGACCAAATCACTAGCAGGAGTGGCAAAAAATGAATTAATTTAATGAAAAAGAAACAGGACAACACACAGTAACGGTCACCACTAGTGCATTTCTGGGGGCTACTGGCATCCAGTGTCCAAGCATTCTTCTCGTGAATAATGAAAGATATGTTCACTTTGATCTTCTCTTTGGGTGGGCATTCAGTGAGAGAGAAGATGGTGAACTGATACCTGGGGATTCAGAGTGCTGGGAACGACTCACCAGTCTGTCTTTGCTGACAATCAGCAACCCCTTGGCACCGTTGAGCTGTGCCAATCGGACCTTCTCGTAGAAGGTACAGTTTCCCCTCATCACCATGGGAATGCGGTTAGGGAAGCCCCCTTCTGGCACATCAGAGGGCAAGCACAGGACCGACTCTGTCAGGTCATAGATCTGGAGACGGGACTGAAAAAGCAGACACACACACACAGGTATGAATTGACACAGGTATCCTTAGAATATTGTTTAATGACAATAGAACTGTACAATTTGAGAGGGTGCATGCTTAGTCTTAGAATTGTAACTATAAACATTCCTGTAGCCTTTTCTACTATTTAAAACGTACTGCTTTGTTGAGGTCCTGAGGTAATCGTGCCCATTGTGAGTTGAAGAATATGCAGTAATCTTTTCCTCTGCTCTTGCCCTTGTCACTGAAATGGGCCATTCCATGCTCACCCATGACCTGTCAGGGGAGAGATGAGAATTGGTAGAAGGCAAAACAAACAAACGACTATTAAGAAAGGATGCTACAGCTACATGAAGATGCAGTAATAAAATAATGGAGCATATTGGAAGTAAATTGTTCACAATCTCTCCATTGTCACCATATAGACCATAAAACTTGTGGTCTTTCCATACATGTTCTGGACTAATTATTCCCGTGTAGATTAAGGAATAATTGAAAGAAAGTCTGTTTTTAGCTTTCTAGCTAACAGCACTGTTTAATGTATTCTGTTAATTCCCTTTGACAACCTACGCTGGTTAAAAAGGTTGGCCAAATTAAATAATACATATTCCTAACGAACTGTCAAGATTAATATAAATGATTTTAATGAGATTAGAAACCATTTTAACATAGCAGAACGATGTCTACAGGCTATGGTAGAGGGCCCCCAGTATTCTCAGCGCCCTCACTCAAACACTACTTGTACAGTGATCCTCCGCAAGCTAACGTTAGCGTAGTAGTCTCATAGCTCGCTAGCAATAGTCGTAGCAAGCAAGCTAATTATTGCAAAAACAAAAGCCCTTCTGTTGTAACCGGCAACATGTCAGCCGATTTAAAGATATAAAAACAGATTCCCCTTCCAAAAAATAACATGTCAAAAAACGTACCTTCTGAATAAGAATAACTGCCCAAACCAGGGTTATTGGAACCCTCATTATGCCTAGCTTGTTGTTATTTCCCCCATAAACCGCACGGTGCTACACACTATTTGCCCACCAGCTGTTTTACATTCCCCACCCACATTCTGCAGTGCGCTCACTATTGGTCAACCTTGATCTACGGGCATTATAATTGGTTTACATAGCAGTCAATCAAAACTATTGCTTGAAAATTGTTTCATTGTAATACGCTGTTAAGACAAAAAAGACATTTGGCTTATTACGTGCCATATGATATTAATGCATTAATATCATATATTACTGTTTGTTTGGTTTATTTTCAGGTGGTGCAAACCACCAATGTTATGCTCCCGAACAGTAGATGGCGGTATTGGACATGATAACTGTTGGTTGCACTCTGCCATAACCTCGACAGAAGAAGAAGAATTCAAAGGGGCAAAGGTGAGAGGTCGTGAAAAGAAGCTGAAGAAATGGCGGTGAGTCCAATTTCTTCCTGCACTACTTTTCTAATTTTACTTTTTAACCGACTATTGTGGTCCGTGTTTGATTTAGCCTGTAATTGACTCGACTATACTTTAGAAACGAAGAAATGCAGTCTCCGATGCGTTGTCTAAAGTAGACATCATTTTAAACAACGCATGTGCTGGATAAAGAAGGCTGCTTTGTAGTCGAGAAGCAGGATACTGTAAACCAGTGGTTCTCAACCCTGGTCCTCAGGTACCCCCTGTCCTTTACGTTTTAGATGTTTTCCTGCTTCAACACACCTGATTCAAATGATTGGGTCGTTATCTAGTTATGCAGAAGCCTGTTAACGACCATTCATTTGAATCAGGTGTGTTGGAACAGGGAAATATCAAAAATATGTAAGACAAGGGGGTCCCTGAGGACCAGGGTTGAGAACCACTGCTGTCATTCACCCTGATTGCTTCGAACGATAGTCTTCCTTCTTGGCAGAGATTTATCAGCCACGGTGTAAAATACACATATACTAAAATTAATTTTCATTGCATCTTTCTGACAGGATAAAGATAAGAAAAAGAAGGAGAGTATATTTGACCTGTCAAAGTACATTGATAAACCAATCCGGGTGAAATTCCAAGGTGGACGAGAGGGTAAGTCACTTTTCACACACTTAAAAAAATCACATATGATCTCCACAAAATGTTGTTTGTTTTCATTGCGGCTGCATAATCTCTAATCATCTCGTCTCAGCTAGTGGAGTTCTAAAGGGTTTTGACCCCCTTCTGAATCTTGTGTTGGATGGCACTATTGAATATATGCGTGGTGAGTTTCACAACTATCATACTCTGGTTTGGATTTATAATGCTTGAAACTCTTAGTTTTTCTACGAGTTCACAAAAGAAAAGACATTACACAAGATTAAAAAGTAGACAAAAGAGACCGCAGTTTGACCGTGTTTACTGTCTTTGTAATCTCCAAACCTCTGTTCTCCACCAAATTTGCTTCCAGACCCCGACGACCAGTTCAAGCTAACGGAGGACACCCGGCAGCTGGGTCTGGTGGTGTGTCGAGGGACGTCTGTGGTCCTCATCTGTCCACAGGATGGCATGGAAGCCATACCCAACCCCTTCATCCAGCAACAAGATGGCTAGATTATTCCTATTTTCCCTCCAATGACTTCACAAAATCTCCCAAGGATCATTTTCACCATGTTGGAAGTCTGTTTTACCCCCCAGTGTTGTGTATTTTGTGTTTGAGAGTGGAAGTTTAGGAGTTTTGTTGACAGATTTAAATTTTTGGAATAGATGTTTAAGTTGAGAGGGTTTTCATTTATGCCTTTAAACAATCAATGTTTTTCCAAACTGTTTTTCCTGTGTAGTACTTGTAAAACAATGTGTTTTCCCCATTAGTTAAAAGCATTGAACTACTTGCTGATTTATTTTTAACTGTATCATGTTTTTACGTTAGCACTAAATACATTTACTATTTTCTTTATCAGTGTGGCCTAGTGTTTTTCATTTACTGACATCTGTTTTCTCTGAATAACTTTAGAGTTACTCTTTCTTGTACACACATGCACATCCATGAGGGAATATATGATGTCATTAAGCCCGTCCTACTGTGAAACTCAGATGTTCTTTAGTTCCTAACCACCGGATGTATCTTTGACTTTGGAGAAGGAATGCTGGAATCGTAACTTCTTGACAATGTAAGTATCTACCATGAGCAATATTGTAGGATGATTGCGTAGCTTTATTAGAACATTTTGTGGCCTATGATGTATTTTTAGTGAGGCACTGTAAAATGCGTTTCATTTTGGGCTTTCCGCTAGCTAGCTATCAAGCTAGGTGACTTAAACCCAGTGTACAGTACCTGCCTCTTGACACCTCTAATAGAGCTAGCTAGTTAAGCCATGGATGAAAAATATAATGTACATAAAGTGTAGTGTTGTGCTCTATATAACAATACCACTAGGGTTAGAGAAGGTTTCCTCCCAGCCAGCTGGGATATCAACTCGCTGAATACCTTGCTAACGCGGCGTTGACTGCGCTAAATGGCTAGCTCTAAAAGTACTGTAGCCTACTACTACTAGCAGAGCACCCAGGCAGAGTGGTAAAAGGCAGCACCAAATCCAATTGTGTAGGGAACCTAGCTAGACAGCTAACATCTAGTTATTTATCTGGCTGAATATTTCAAAACATTTGACAATCCTGTTTTCCTAACAGCGAGGGAATTTTATTTATGTAATTGTTACAGCATTTAATCAAAATCCAATCTCAAATGGTTAGCACTAGTTTCAAACCCGCAGTCTTTAATCAGCATGCAAGGGGATGACGTATGTGCCTCTGGAATGCAGTCAGTTCTTACTGCTCCATGCTGACTTTTGCCAAATAAGGAAAAACACTTTGGGGGGGTCAGTTCACTGTGTAGTGCTATTCAGTGTTGTTTAAATGCATGGATTACAATTGTTTCTCATGTTTAACACACAGTATCTTAAAATGTTGATATAACATAAATATTAGCTTCTTACTGCGGTCTCTGTTATGGTCTGTAGATTAATGGCCTTGGACTATAATATCCTACAACGTTGTTACTCTTTCTTTTCCCACTATCAGTGGGTTTTAAGACAGCATATCACATTCCCTGCCAGCACACCATGGCTGGCTTCAGGCAAGAGGATGTGGAAGTGTTCTATGACATGGGAGAGGAGCTGGGGAGGTAATTCATTAATTTATACTTTTTTTGTTCCGGTGAGTTTGACACCATCTTGATTTTAGACTAGTTTGTCAAATGGGATCTTTCCCATGAACTAAAGCTTTTGAGCCAATTTAACCTCCATTTGAAATATACATTTATTTGTATAAGAATGCATTGAGGTTTGTTAAGCAAGCACATTTTTTGTAAGTCCTTTGGAATCAAACAGTGGTAGTGCTCACTGTGAGCTATCTAATAGTTGAGTATCATTACTTTATATGTCGATGTTGTTGTCTGCAGTGTTGCAGCAAAAAAAAAGAAGCATGACATCACTGTCTCTCAATGCACCTATTTGCCCCAAGTCTCAGTAAAGCCTTTGTTAAAGGAGAGGGGGGACATACCTTACTGGTTTGCTCAGAGGGGAAAGGCATGCAAATATTTAAACAGCTATTAAACGTTCAGTTTTGTTCTCAACAGACCCATGCATCCATTTATGTCGATTTGATCTCGGGAATGCAGGCATAACTTATCATTTGCTACTTAAATCAAATGGTGTTGTTATTTCTTCTGTGTGTTGTGGGTACTTGGGGTCCTTCAGAAGAGGAAGTAGCTATTTTGAATATTACCTGCCACTTGCCGTTCTGTGCCAGTCTTTGTGGTGTGAGCATATTTGTTGCCTAGATTTTCCCACCGTGTTTCAAAGCCACGGCTCTCCTTTGCGTCCACATCATCACGCCCCTGACATCCCTCTCCTCGCAGCGGGCAGTTTGCCATTGTACGCAAGTGTAAAGAGAAGAGCACCGGCGGCGAGTACGCCGCCAAGTTCATCAAGAAGCGCCGCCTGTCGTCCAGCCGGCGCGGGGTGAGCCGCGAGGAGATCGAGCGGGAGGTCAACATCCTGCGCGAGATCCAGCACAGCAACATCATCACGCTGCACGACATCTTCGAGAACAAGACGGACGTGATCCTGATCCTGGAGCTGGTGTCCGGGGGAGAGCTCTTTGACTTCCTGGCAGAGAAGGAGTCGCTGACCGAGGAGGAGGCCACGCAGTTCCTTAAGCAGATCCTGGACGGCGTTCAGTACCTGCACTCCAAACGCATCGCCCACTTTGACCTGAAGGTGGGGTGGGGAGTGGCGAGGGGTGCCGTGTTGACAAGTTCCTAAGTTTTAAGTTTGAGTTTGTGCGTTGTCAAATAAACCAGCATACACGTAGACACAGATTGAGATTGTCGGTCTCTAATGAAATGCAGGAGCAATTGATTTAGCTGTTTATGGGAAATATCTGTTTTTCATTGTTGTTAAGATGCTGGGTATTATGCTCTTTGTTGTGCAGCCGGAAAACATCATGCTGTTGGACAAGAATGTCCCCAACCCCAGAATCAAGTTGATTGACTTTGGGATCGCTCATCAGATCAAAGCCGGAAACGAGTTCAAGAACATCTTTGGGACTCCGGAGTTTGTTGGTGAGACACGCACACATCAACACATAATCACAGTCCACACATCCTTCAGAAAATAACGCCATACTAGTTGAATATTATGCCCACACAAAGCAGTATCATTTATCCACTTGTGTTGCTCGCCATAATAAATGGAGGTCTGTGTTGTAGCGTTATCCACATCTGGCTTTAATTCAAGCCTGCCTTGTTACGTGCTTGCCTTCCAGCTCCAGAAATAGTCAACTATGAGCCTCTAGGACTTGAAGCAGACATGTGGTAAGATCTCCAGAGCAGTTTAAAAAACAGACCTGCACAAAATATGAACCCCAATATGAAACCGATCTAGACTGAAAGGACTAAATCTCCCTAACATCTGGTCGACTTGTCCTTTCTCTTGTCTTGTAGGAGCATTGGAGTCATCACATACATTCTGTGAGTACCTGGTTATCTTCATGAAACACTGTGTCCACCTTTGAACTTTGTCCCAGGATCTAAATGAATGCCAACCTCCTTTCTCCTTCGTACAGACTGAGTGGTGCATCACCTTTCCTTGGGGAGACCAAACAGGAGACCCTGACCAACATCTCAGCCGTCAACTATGACTTTGATGAGGAGTACTTCAGCAGCACCAGTGAGCTGGCCAAAGACTTCATCCGTCGTCTTCTGGTGAAGGACCCCAAGTAAGGGCCTTGTCTGGAGTGACTTCCTACTAGGACAGGCAGTCCCTAGAGTTTATAGCATATTAGCAATACTAGAGCTTAGACGTAGAGTCAGCCTTTTTACTTTATTTTCTCATTTACAAATATATTTTTTTGCTACCAGGAAAAGATTGACAATCGATGACAGTCTCCAGCATCCCTGGATCAAGGTGAGGCATTTCTCCGTCCCGGGGAAATCTACCACACACACTGCATGTATGGGTGATATAGCTCAACGTATTGACCGTCCATTAACCAAAACGCCCCCCATCCCCAGGTGATCAAGAGGAGGAACGTGCGCCAAGAGGAGAGCGGCCGCAAGCCCGAGCGCCGGCGGCTGAAGACTACGCGGCTCAAGGAGTACACCATCAAGTCCCACTCCAGCATGCCGCCCAACAACACCTACGTCAACTTCGAGCGCTTCTCCCAGGTGCTGGAGGAGATTGCGGCGGCCGAGGAGGGCCTGCGGGACCTGGAGCACAACCAGCGCTCCTGCCGGGAGGACGTGGCGGCGCTGCTGTCCATCTACGAGGAGAAGGAAGGCTGGTACAAGGAGGAGAACCAGAGCATCGCCAGCGACCTGAGCCACATCCGCCTGGAGCTGCAGCACACCCAGGCCCAGCGCAGGCAGAGCCAGGAGGAGGCCCGTACAACCACCCTGGCAGCCAACGCCCTCAAGCGCAAACTGGGGCGTCTGGAGAACCGCTACGAGGCGCTGGCGGAGCAGGTGGCGTCGGAGGTGCGCTGGGTGGAGGAGCTCGTCAGGGGCATGTCTGCAGACAAGGATGGGCTCGGCATGCCTTGAGCCTTTGGCGTCTTGTTCCTTGACATCACGAAAGCTGGGTTACGGTACCTTACCGCTTACAGGCTCCAAGCTAACTAGCTACATTGTAATGTTGGACTAGGGTTGAATGTACATAAGAATTATATAAAAATGGTGCATATGGGGAGTATATGGGAGATACAAGACAATATGTAAAAACCCCTCTGTAGAGACAGCCAACAATTTAACTAGTAATTATGATATATAATTTAGTAAGCAAATCCTTTTTTAAGGGTCCATTCCGGTGTTTTCTAAATTAATTTATAAAGATCTTTGTAAAGATTTATTAAGTGTTGTGCCTGTCAAGCAGAATATCCACACATTAATGTAACATACATGAAATATCTTTAAGCCTGGACTAATGGGTTGGCTAATACATTTCCTTACAGAGTCAGGACCAGAACTTGTGGGATATTGTTACCTTCCTAAAGCCATAGAAAAGCATATGTATGTGTCTTGGCCTTATGATTATGCTGCTGGTCTATGAATGAGGCAAGATACAGCCTCACAAAATGTCTTAAAAACGCATTGGGAATTTTTCTTTCCACATTATTTAATTGAATTTATGTTCATTTTCCATAGAAGTTCCACAACATTTCCATTCCATGAAGTGTGCCCCAGCATATCATTGTAAAGCTATATTGTTTCTTAGTTAATCCTGAACAGAGATGTAGACAAAACACGGCCTATAAACTCTAAATGCTTTCATGGTTCAGCAAAAAGGTAGTGACGGCATGATCATGAGTATTTCTGCAAAGTGTTGTTTCCAGGGAAATGTCTCTAAGGCAACAGCTGCACAGTAGACTTGTAAACCAAGCGTTTGGCTTGGCCCTGGGGCTACTTGCTGCTATTGTATGTAACATTTGTCCCTGTCCCTTTGTCATTATGTAAGATCACACACTTTATAGATTCCATTCTTTATTTCCACATAATGCTCTATTTTGCACGTAAGTGATATCGCATTGTTCCAGACTATCTCCTGTTCAATAACTTTGGTATATGTCAAAAAGATAGGCTGATTATGTTTCATTGATGATTTAATAACATAGCTTTGTCAAATAAACATAAAAATACCCTCAACTGTTTTTCTTTGTCTTTTTTCAATATTTAGACTTAACATATTTTCATCACTGTTTTTAGCATTGACGTTGAACACAATGGTGTGTTGAAGGGCAGGGAAGGTAAGTGAAATTTGATAGGCTAGATAAGATGGAAAAAAACAAGTCTAAGAGAGATATTGTGTCATAGCGTAACTATCTTACTCATTTGGACAAAACATGCCTCAGGACAATCATGATCTCTCAGGATGAAATCAGACTTGAGTCACAATAAGGCTCAACCCAAATTATTGACCTGATTCATCAGACAAATTATACAGGAGTCACTAAATCCAATGTGAGGCACTTGAAATCAACCTCTTATTTATGTACATCTTGTGTTATTAGTGACAATCCCGATGTGGTCCCTAATGGTGGTTCATAAATATAGAGCTTAACTGCAAATGTAAGCTGTATTAATATCTGTTGTAAGCGAAGAAAAGCTCACAACCTCTACTGACTGAATGAATACTAACAGAAGTTAAGTATTTGAAGTTGGACATATATTCCCATTCAGAAGGGGCAGAAACTCCTGTATAACCACTAGATGTTGCTGATAGACCCAGTTACAGAAAAAACAAATTTTGACAGTAAAAAACTGACAAGGCTCTTGTGAAATACAATTTATAACATTTAATTTAAAATCATGACAAAAATGGTACACATATGAACTGGTACAGTCCTGCACTTTTTGGGGTTCATGTTGTTTTAATTTGTAACTTGTAAAACTGCATGCTCTTATGGGTCTTCCCTTTTGGCACTTGTTTCGTTTTTTCACAATGTATGCTTCATGTTTTGGCTGCTTGCAATGTTTGGGACTACCTCGTTGTTATGATCAGTGACCTATGCTCTTTTGTCAAGCTCTCTCTTGGAAGTCGCTTTGGATAAAAGCGTCTGCTAAATGCGTAAATGTAAATGTAATCGTGGATGATGATGCTTCTATAGATGCTAATCCATTTCAAACAATTTTATCCCCCCATTTTCTTTTATACACACGCACACAGATTTTTAACAATCCCTAAACCTAATTTAAAATCTTAAAACCTGAACTCGATTTTGGTGAGAACCAGTTTCTTGGTTCCCAAATGTTAGAAGAATTTGGGGCTTTTGTGGGGGTGGAATTGGACACATACATACAGTACACACACACACACACACACACACACACACACACACACACACACACACACACACACACACACACACACAGACACAAACACATGGAGAGGCTGCACAAATAAGTTGCATGAGCAAATCAACTTTTTGTTTTATTGTTTTTTTTTAATTCATAACAGCAAGAGTCAATTATGGCAACATGAAAATGTACATAAAACATATCTGAAGACAGAGTAGTACATTATTGTGTAGCATTTCTTAGCAAAAATTTAAGTGTTGCACTTACAGGTAAAAAGCAGTCAAAGCGTATGTGCCCTCAGCAGGGAAGAAAGCCCTTGGTTAAGCTGTGAGCGGGCAGGCATCTGCCCAACCAAGAAGCACTGGTTGGTTTGGAGAAAGTGGCGCTTTGGTTCTGTAGCACTTATACAGCGACCTCAAGTCAGAAATATATTGACCTTGACTGAAGACGATTACATTCACTTAAAAAGACAAATCAGTATTTGGTGTAGTGAGCCTTCACCTGCTGAGTACACATACTTCTAATAGCATGACAACAGTGTGCTGTGAGCCTGCATGTTGACTGTCATCTTAATGGCTGTGAGAGAAAAACCCTGGGCTGGGTTGCTGCTAATATGTTATTATTTGAGATATATTACTGAGCTTTTCTGTATAGTATGTTATCATACAACTGGTGATGACTGTCGGAAGTTTCATCTCCTCCTCCTTCCAAATGTGAATCAATCAACTGTAAATATGTATTTCCATTAAAAGTCCCATATGTACTTATTTATGTTGTGATCTTGTTTTACATTTTTGTTCTTTCACATGCAGTCAAATCAAACTGAAACAGAATACAGTTTAGGATAAAATCATAGAATACAGTTTTGGATAGAATATACTCTTGTATTGACTGTACCAGGACGAAACAGGAGCTGATTGCCCAGCTTTGCTATAGACAAACGGACAGCATCTGTGATGTCATCTTACAGGGGGAGTTGGAGGGAAGGTGAATTGGGGATACAAGTTCCCCTTCCACATTTTTTTGGCATAGTACCTGCCACTGACCAAAGAAGCCGGAAAGCGCATAGCTTTTTTCGAAATGCATCGGCCAAGAAAGTAGTGCCCTTTTTGCAAGCGATTTTGTTTAGCTGGTCTAATTTTAGAATTTTAAATTAATCTAGCAAAATTCCTTATAATTATAGATTTTTTATTCAAAATAATATCTCAATATGATACATGTTTTTTCTCTGTTCATTTGACTATATACAGAAGTGCAAAAAGTCGACCTTCGTCCCTTAAGGTTAGAATTCATCCATCTGCAGCATTTCTGACTTTATAAATAGTAAAGTCACCGTTCTCACTTTTAATATCACTCTTCACCAAACTTCCAGAAACCCGTCAATCTCACTGTTCATTTTGGCCTGACACTCAGGGCAAACTTAAGAAAAATTCAAACAATAGTAAATATTGAAATGGATACAGTAGAAAATAATTTTCACACTAACATGAACATTCTATATTTCAAGACAATATATTTTCAAACATGATCTCGACATGTTACAAGGAATACTTAAGTTGGTTAAAATATTAGTTTTTTATCCAGAGCTTCTGCAATTGCTGAAAACTCATTCCTTGCATCAATATCAAAAGTCTTTGATCAACAAAATTAATTAAAAACAAAACTCTTTGAATCAAAACAGACACTCAGCAACATGTACTAAGTGAATACTTTAAACTGAGTCAACACATAATCATTTATATGGTTTGAAAAAAGTTATGAATGTCATACTACCTCAAAATCTATAACGGCAATCAATGTTGTCAAGTAATATATAGTAAGGCAAAGAAACATCTACAACTACATACCTCAAATAGATTCAAATCCTTAAGTAATACATAACAGGAAAGTTAAGAGAGTATTGTTAAAGATAGAGCAAGTAACAAACATTAGAAGCTGTATATTGTATGTAAGAACTATAAACTATATACTGTGTCATTGGTGTTCATTGCTTGTGTGGTGATTAAAAGTACATATGATTGGATTGGGTTCTGCAAATTGTCCTACTGTAGCTCAAAACCATAAAGTTAACCCTCACCCTAACTTTAACCTTGGTGTGCGAATGAACGATGAGCCTTGGTAGGACAATCTGACAGGTATGATAAAATGTTAGGACACTGGTACCATAATCTAAGGCTTTGTTAAAGGTACATTACAATCAATATTGACACAATGTACACCTCTGGCAAAACATGGCAAAGGGACATCATCTGTGAATGAACTTGGCTTTGGTATCTATGATCATGTCCAAAAATGTATTTGTCCTCTTCTGTGAAATATCCTTTTTTTCATCAAATATTTGACACCAAAATGAATGTGAAATTTTCAAAGCACTATGATGTTACAATGATGAAACTACTAATTCAAGTCCATGGTTTGATGACCTAAATGATGTAATTGCCCCTATTTTTAAAATGACAGTGCTTCTTGTACACACAGTTTTAATGTCCCTCCACCTTTTTGTGGTGGAGGATAGGAGGGGGGCAGGGAGTCAAGCTCCACCTTCCTCCCACATCCCTTTACCGGCTTTTCAGTCAACAGACTTCCAGCTCCCACCAATGAGGAAACGTGCTCACCCTATTAGAAAAATCCAACACTGATGCAAAAGAAAAAAACAAAGAAGAAAAGCCAAATAAACACCGGTAATAAGAAAAAGGCACATATGTTTTCGTTCTCTTTCCTTAGAGAGAAAAATCCACAACAAAGAGATCCCTAACTCCTCTGTTCATACCCCTTAAAAAATGCTGCAATGGTACAATGTAAAATAAAATAAAAAACACACACTCATTATGAAGATATAATGGTAAAAAAAAAAGAGAAAAATAGAGCCATACAAAACATAGATACCTTCGGTAAACAGAATAACACTGGTGAAATAACACTCTGATTTGGGGTGGATAGCCTTTCTTTGCACACAGCATGATGGATAAAGCTAACCTGGCTGTGCTTCAAAGGTACACAAGTGTGTTGTCTTACCCAAAACATTCATACGGCCTCGACCCTCATTTCATTTACACCTAGTTTAACTAGAATCTTTAAACAAATCAAAATACTCTACATGCTCCAATGTTTTGTCCATAATAATGTTCCTTATTAAAATTATATTTGTTGTGCCATATTTCAGATTTAAATTCATATTCAAGGTGCACTTTAGCAATTCTTTTGTAGACCATGAAACAAGTCTGCATGTTTTTTTAATCAAAGCAAAGCACATAAAAAAACGAAAAATATATTCATCTTGGTCTGCCAACGTACCAGCACGGTGTTCTAAGATAGATAAAACAATTCAACTGACTCAACCTCCTGTCTGTGTAAAAAAAAAAAAAAACTATGGTTCTGTTAGACACAAAGGCGTCGATAGCTGGCACCCCTTGGGGGGAGGGGGTGAGAAATATCCTGGTACCCAGAGATGAGGCATCTTCTCTGGCCAGGACTGTGGCTGCATGTGTCTGGAGGTTGATTAACGAGCGAGAGTGACTGACATTGACCCTGTGTCACGTCTGGGTTGGAGACATTTTTGTGACAATGAGAACATCGTTCCAGACCAGCTAAGAGACGGCATCTTTTTCTTTTTTTTCTGTCTCCGTCGCTTTGACATTCCCAGCGTTATTATGTACATAAAGGCTGAACTCTTTTGGCTTGGACGGCGCCAGCACACATTCATTTGATCTGCAAGACAAGCGGTCAAGGATTACTTTTCTAAAATGAGCAGTCAGGATAGATGGATTCAGAAATAAAGAAAAGGGATGAACTCACTGTTCTCAACAGGAACTACATTTGTGTCAGGTACTTGTGGTTACTCAGATGATCGGCAGAAATTATTGGAATCTGTAAATATAGACAGAGCAGAGTAAAACATAGATGATAAAGAAATGTCACCTTTCCCATCTCCGCCCCCCCGCCGAGCCTCCATCAAAAAAACAGCAACACAAAACACAGATCAGCAGAATGTGATATTGGTACATTGCCCAGCCCAGGTCATTAGGCAGGGGGAATGAGGCTGCTGCATGCTACACCATAGCAGGGGTTTGCGACAAAGCATGTAAAAAGTGGGGGCAACGCCAGCTCATAAACATTTGATATCTGGGCTGGGGGAGGGGGCGGGGACTGCTGAGGGGAGGCCAGTGAGGTGAGGTAACAAGCCCCAATGCAGATTTCCAGTCCCCCCTGGCCCCCCCGCCCCCCTGTCTAACTGATTGATCACCTCTCACCTACACCTCACAGACAAACAAAAAATGAAAGAACGACTTCCTTAACACCAGACAGCTTGACGGACTATGCCGTTCCTCGGGGTCGTACTATGTTAGAAACATACTGTACTCTGCTCTAGCTTGGCCTGTCTCTCTTCTGTCTTAGAAGACACTTACAAGTTAAACAATGAAACGATAGTCTATAGCTGAAGCCCTGTGATAATGATGACAGGACCCAGAAAATGTGGCAAAGCTACTTCCTACACAAGCAGCAGCATAGAAAACATAAGCTGAGCACCAAAGGGCACAGGTAGCAACTGCTGCACACATTTTATCAATGGCTCTAGGGTAATGGAAAACTACCTCATACATACCAATTGCATGTATTCGTTGGTAGTCAACTTTGATAAGGAAGAGTCCTCAAAATAAGAAAGGACAAAAATCAAGGTTAAAACGAGGTCACACATGTTATGGCATACAGTACGTCCCCCCCTGACAACAGTACAAACTTGTTTTCAACCGCACACACAAGTTACACTGAACGAGGCACCGCTGTAGTACTTGTACCCACTCGTGGTATCGTTTGAGCTACTGGCTGTTGTACAAGAGAGGTGTGAACAACAATAACAACAAAAGCATGAACAGCCAGTGGGCCTGGGTATGGGCCAACGAGAGGGAAACCCTCAACACTCCGCCTCCCAGCCCATACCCTGCTGTCAGACACAGCTGTTCACAGACAGACCCTCCTCAGCAGAGGGAGAAAGACAGAGAGACAGAGACACAGAAAGGGTGTGCGTTAGAGAGAAAGGGAGAGAGACACAGACAGGAGGTGTATTAGAGAGAGAGAGAGAGAGTAGGGGCCGTTGAGGGGCAAACCTGATTGGTGGCGGTTGCGAAGGGAACGCTTGTGGCAGATGTGGTGGCGGCGGACACATTGGCCGGCGTAGCCCCGTGCATCATGGGAACTTTTGTTCAGAGAGAGAATCAGGTGAGCGTCAATACACAGGGGAGCAGTGTCGCTATAGTTATATCGGCATCAGGCAAATAGGCTAGGAGAGAGAGGGAGGGGAGAAGGTGTGGAGGTACTGGAGAGGGTTGGTCTTGGGGTGAAGATGAGGGTGGGGGTGAGGGGTACTCATGTGTGGATTAGAGGAACCTAATGGCTGGGAGGAGGTGGTGAGGGTAGGGGGAGGAGGGGTTACAAGCATGATGGTGAGGGTTCTAAGGGTAGGGATGGGAGGGACATGAGGGTGGGTTTGAGGTACAAGGGTGCAGGTTCTAGTACAGAAATATCACAATAACGTTAAACCAGTCAAAAGTCAAAGTTATCAACATAATTCAACAAAAGACATGGATTGGTCAAAACTATGCAGGCCACAGAAGAGACAATGTACAATATTAGATATCACAAAGGAAACTCAAGTACTTAAAATCCATTGTTATATTTAAGAAAATCCCTTCTGTGGTACCTCAAAGGTCAAATTGAACACACTAAAATTCATCAGTTCACATACAGTATCCCAACAACCCACGCTGTGGCTCACGTCACCAAAATCCAGATCTAATGAGGATTAGTCTTATCTACAGTATTTTATAGATTTGAGGTAGTTTTGAGATTATGAGAGATGGATATAAAATCAAAGAAAAACCGAAACAACATTTGCTCAGATAATGAGGCGTAATTCCTCAATAGGATGGATTTTGATGACGTGCGAGTCACTGGTCAAGATTAAAGGTGATTGGAGGAAGAGAGCAGGAACCTACCAATGCTCGCTGTAGGTGTCATGCACAATATTGAGCCTGGCCATCATGCAGTGCGACAGGAAGTGGATTGGATTGGACAGTGGGGGGAGGGGGGGGTGGGGGAGAGAAATGATAACAGCCCATCACAAGGTTGGTTAGAGTCGAGGAGGAGGAGATAAGAAGGATAAACGTTAACACAGGTCCAGACAGCAGCGGAACATGACATCCGATGATCATCAGTGACTCGACAGGCATGTAGGTGAAGCCAGCTTGTGAACCATCGAGCCAATCATATCAGTGGAAGGAACGCATCACCCAATCTGGCGCTTTTGTCTGAGGTGTCAATGCAAATGCATTTTGTGTGCGAAAGATGCCAATAACAGTCGTGCACAATGATCATAGTCCATAATGATGATAATAGTATATTGCTGTACACACACGCACACTCATAGACAGAAGCGGAGAAAGAGAGTTCAGCAGCAGTGATTGGAAGCAAGTCAAACTGTATGTTGCCAAACTGATGCATTTGAATCAAATCAACCAACCCTGCCAGCCATTCATCTGAACCCACACAAGCGACTTCCTCAGCCAGTTTCACCCTGGATTAAATCCTGTTTTTAACGTCAAACTACAGCACTGACGAGACCACCACAAACAGAAGCCTACAATACCTTCAGATACACTGAAGAGAATAAAATCATTGTTTGTTTTTGTGCCAGTCATAGTCCACTGAGTGCAGGTAAATTCAAATTATATTTTGTCCTTGGCTGCGGCTTCTTCCCTTTCTCACTAATCTAACATCATTATACACACACAAACGCGCACACACACACGCACACACACACACACACGCACGCACGCACACACACACACACACACACACACACACACACACACACACACACACACACACACACACACACGCACTCACATACCATGAGCAACTGAGTGTGGGAAGCCTCTCGCCCATTCAACATGTATTTGCAGCTGTAGACCAGCAGAGTGGGATGAGCACATGATTGGTCGTGCCCTGCTGGCATTGGGTGGTGTGCGTGACGGGTGCCCCTACCTGAGGGCAGGAAAGCAGCCTGCTGCTGGAACTGCATGTTGGCCAGGGCCTGTTGGTACTGGAGCATGCCAGTGTTAAACATGGCGGCCGATGCCCCGTTGGCCTTCTCCATGGCGGCCCGCTTGGGCAGGGGTGCCGCCATGACACTATGGGGGATGCCCTGCCCAGCCGGACACAGTGGGGGAGGGGGGTGAGAGAGGCAGAGAGAGTGAGAGAAGAGTGGGGGGAGCAGGCAGAAGGGAGAGAAAAAGAAAGGCAGAGACAGGAATAGAGAGGCAGAAAACGAGAGAGAGAGAGAGAGAGAGAGAGTGAGAGACAGAGGAATAGAGAGGGGGCGAGGCAGAGGAAGCCAAGAGGAGAGGTGCGTGGGGGAGGTGAGAAAACAAAGGATAAATCAAAGAAAAAAAAAAGAATGGTAGTCACGTTAGAGGACATCGTACAACTGCATCATAACATGATGTAACCTTGTGTTACACGTCATCATCATTAGCAAGCAAGCAGCAGTCTACACAACTAGCCTCTACGCAAGCAAGAGCAATGGATGCTAACCTGGAGCAACTGACTTCCTCACAAGCAATCATCATTACATGACTTCTATCAGTATGGGCACACTGTGAAAACAGTCACTTATTGATGTCTTTCTGTGACTTTCTAGATGCAAAAGAAGCAAGCGGTATTCAGTCAAAACAACTGTGGTAAAGAGGAGGAACCGAAAAGAAGCCCGGAGAGAAGAAGCTGCAGTGCTAGCTCCACCATCAACTTTCGGAGACATGTTGAAACAATAGTTCACTCCCGCCGGGTTGTCAAAAAAGGTCTGATGCCAAGAATGTGACAAAATGGCTTCCGAATGTTTTGTATGCTAAATAACCCTTTTCGGGTGGGTAAGTTTCTATTTGAACAACTTTGCGGATCAGAACCAGTCATGGTTCCAAACAGCACCTTAAGGAGTTTTATGCTATGTTTTTTTCTTCTTCTTATGGTTAACATATTGCTCGATATGACAGTGTATACAGAGAGAGCTGTGCTAAGTGAAATATTTACTGACATCAGACCACTTTTGAGGTATGAATAGTTAAATCAGCTGTGGTAATGAGATGAACTATGAGTTCCAAGGTGTCTCCAAAGAGGCATCCCCATCTGTTTGACTGTGTTAACCTGGGTCTCCATCCCTCCCAATTACACATGCACTAACTAACACATAAACATGCATACAACCGATTTAGCTACCAAACACTGAACATGAATTTGTACATAAAACCTAGAGCCATGCTAGCATTTAAAAAAGCTACACTTCCCTAGCCCTCTCCTACTAAGCGATTAGAGTCAATAGGCTAATAGCAATGAACTGATTGTGGCTCTTGTCGTCATCACAAATTCACACAGGTCTGAATTCGTGTTTGGGAGTGATAGAGTGTGGGTTTTTGGGGATGAAGGGGAGGGGGGGGGGCAGTTGGACATAAACACAGAGCTATGCCCGCCACAATCCAGTTGAGAAGCCAGGAAACCACAATCACTTCATCATTGGCCAGAATGAAAGAGCAACAGGAGGAAAGACACACATATTGCCATAAAACAACAAGGAACAAAGGTTGCTAGGTATATATTAGTTTCAAACATTGCACTAAGACAAAGCCACATGCCAAGCTAAAAGGTGAAAGGTCATAGTACCAGGTCATAGGCTGCGTCGAGGGGTCGCTTCAGTGATTTGACAGCCGACTGAGTCTTAATTAGCAGGCAGCGAGCACATGATGGCAATGGGCCAATGGGGTTCAAGCGCATTAACATAAACCAGCAAGCAGAGGTGCATCATGGGGGCAGCAGTGCAGTTTGGGTATAGGTGAGAAAAAAACAAAAACAAATAAAAAAACAAATCATTGGAATGCAATATACAAGGGGATAACAAGGCATGCACAATGTAGAAAACACACTAGCTAGCTAGCTTGCGACTACTGCTGCGGTACAATATCATGATCAGTTCAATCCTAACTATCTAGTCTAAATAACATTTACTTAAAAGAAAAAATTATGGTCAAGAAGTAAAAGTAAAAAAGAAAATTCACTTCCAAAATTTCAATCTTAGGTAAAAAACAATGAGATGTGGCTCTAGTGGTATTGACACGACAATACTGTCACTGAAAACAGCATATTCATTACCACATTACAATAAAGAACTAAAAGAGTTTATGTAACTTTAACTGCGGATGATGCAGATAGGAAAATAACAATAACAGCACTTGTATTGAGAAACAAAGATGACAGTTGACAGTCACAGGTTGAACTGGGCTTTATCAATCACTAGTTTTATGATGTGAGTCTACCACAGAAGCACAATGAAACACATTTCTGTGAGGGGGAACTGAGACAGGGGAAGCATACATTCAAAGACAAGAGGATGTAGTTACAGTTAAGATAAGCCAAACCAGGAAGTGCCCACAGTATTCTTTCTGTCTGGCTGTTGGATAATGTCCTCAGACAGTTTGGATGTGTACCTCATTCTGGACTAGGATGAAATAAAGAAGGTCTTGACAGTAGTAACCTATTCTCGAATAGGTTGATCAAACCAAGGTATTTATAAAGAAGGATGTCAGAGGTGCAATCCTTCCTATGTCATCCCGCTGCACTAGAATTCCCAGTGGTCTCCCTGTGGGACTCCCTTCCTGGTCTATGTATATCCCTTGAATAAAACCAGGAAGGCACCCACCCCATTGTATTAATTGGTTGACCTGGGTCACTTTCAAAGACCAATGACTTGAAAGTATTTGAAATTTACATTTAGTTTCCTCACAGTGTTTGCAAATACTAAGTGACCCAGGTCCCTTAGTTGACAAACTTCCTCAAGTGAGAGGTATACAGTTTGACATTACTGTCACAACCTTCTTCATGTCCTCCTAGCTCTAGAAGGCACCCAGAAAGTTCAAGAAGGTTTCCAGTCTTCCCTGCTCTGTGTGTGTGTGTGTGCGTGTTGCGGTCAAGGCAAAAAATGACCCATAGACACCGATTCCGGGGGTTAAAGCCGTTTAACTTTGCCTTGCATCAAGGTCTATGGGCACCTCTTCCCCCCTACGTGTGAGTATGGAAGAGTGTGTATATATATGTGTGTGTGTCAGGGTGTTTGTGGCCCCCGCGGCAGCGTGTCGCTCTGGGCTGACTCACCATGGCGGCGGCGGCCGTGGCCTGGTTCACCTGGTGTTGGGCGGCCTTGATCTTGGCCTGCAGGTGGGCCGGAGGGTGGAAGTACTTGCACTTCTCTCTGGAGCAGCGGCCCTTGATGTAGTCCATGCACACGGTCACCGTGTTGTCGTTGGTGTCGATCATGGTGCTGTCGGCCGGATGGGCGAAGCGACAGTCGTTCTCCCCCCGGGAACAGTTGCCGCGTTGGTACTCACGGCATACCTGGGACACACGCAAACACACACACAACAAGCAAAACAGACACTGAGTGCGCATGGTGCTTGTCAGACTGCAGGGGGCAGTGTCTCTTGGATTGCCGTATCAGCACACCTGACCTGCTCCAGGAACTGCGGCAGCCTGGGGGACTGTCTCACTTCCTGTTTGTACCTGCGTCTCATGGATGTGAGTGTTTGCGTTTGGATGAGCGAGTGCCGTGTGTGTGCCTGACCTCCAGTCTGTCCGTCCTCAGTAGTTTCTGGGCGGCGGCCGCAGCGTTGGGGCCCTGGCTGAGGGAGGGGTTGCTGGTCATGAGGACCTGGCCGCTGGGCATGATCTCCTGGGTCATCAGCCCGGGGGACATGGGGCCCAGGTAGGGGTTGAAGGCTGCCGCCGCGTTGGGATTGGTGGCCAGGCCGGGGGCGACGGAGAACATGGGCTGAGGGGCGGAGGGAATACGGCCTGAGTCGGCGACAACCACTCATGATGCGCCAGCGGCTGTCCAGCATGATTATATGTTTGTTTGTATGTTTGTGTATGTGTGTGCGTGTCTGAGAGAGAGAGACAGTAGGTTGGTATATGTGTGTGTTTGTATTAGTGTGTGTGAAAGAGAGAGAGAGAGCATGTGTGTAACCCTGGGCAACCCTGTGTATACTGATTTAGGATATTTTGCATATTTGTAGTTTGTATATTTTGGATATTTCCTCTACTTGCCTGTTGCAATGCCACCATTCCAACTTGTGGATCCATAATGTACCTACTGCCACCTACTATCTACAATCTCTGTTCATATGTGTGTGTTTGGATGTGAGATGGAAAATTCTGGTATATGTGTGGGTGCGAGAGTATGTTGGTACGTGTGTGTGTCCACGCTTCCTACCATGGGCGGTAACTGGGTCCCAGGCATCATGACGTTGGCCAGCTGCATCTGCTGGGCCAACATGACCATGTTCTTCTGCTGGATCAGGTTGTTCCTGCCGTTGATCTCCAGCTGGGTCTTTAGGTGGGGCGGGGGGTGAAGGTACTTACAGTTCTCCCTGGAGCAGCGACCCTGAATGAGAGGGGGGGGGGGGAAGGAGAAACAGTAGGGAGATGGGGGAGAAAGAGAAGGGTGAGACACAGGTGCGTGTGGTGAATAAAGGATTCAGACATGTCTCGTTATTGAGCCAATAAACACAATAGAAGCAGTTAGGACATCCAGATAGTTGTTTAAAGACCGCTGACACTGGAAATGGTTCAGCTCAGGTCTGGACCCAGCTCTGCTCCATCTCAATCACAAGCGCTCTATTTCTGCCCTGGACAGGGTGGGGGTTATAAATGTGTGGGTGTCAGGTCAGAGGAGGTCTTCCTGAATGCCATGGTAGGCCTGCTGGTATCTAGACATTCATCTGGGCACCCTATCAG
The DNA here is from genome assembly GCF_021917145.1 of Hypomesus transpacificus. NCBI lineage: Eukaryota > Metazoa > Chordata > Actinopteri > Osmeriformes > Osmeridae > Hypomesus > Hypomesus transpacificus. The sequence goes on from NC_061069.1 coordinate 4,467,669, forward strand.
GCTGGATGGTCATTGGATATAAATAAAGTCCATGTGATCCAGATATTATGTGTCACCGTGAGTCATTCTGAGGTCACACTTTTTAACCGACAGATAATTAACGAAGAGAGATCCTTTTTTTGCTGTATGCCATGAGTATCCATTTATACCAAGGACATACATGAGGAGTCTTTGTAGTAGAAAGTCTGGTGGGCTGAGGTCAAGATAGTTTGGGATGGTCGGACACACGCACCCACTGCGAGCAAACACATACACGCGCACATTGGGGTCATGTTCATGCAACAGGTGGCGGACACACGTCACACACAGCCCTGTCCTTTAGGGAAGATATTTATTTACTTGCATTCCAGTGGCACAGCTGAGCTTACTGATGTAGGCTTCCCTCAAACACATAACGCAGTCTTTAATGGGACGTGTCTTAACTCTCATGGCCGCTTGCCTTTGGACACAGTGTGTGTGTGTGTGTTTGTGTGTGTGTGTGTGTGTGTGTGTGAAAGAGTGAGGAACAGAGAGAAAGACAAAGAGAGAGAATTCATGTGACACTCCACTGCAGTTCCGTCACACATTTTCACAACTTAGAGGTGTTAGCCTGTTATCCTGCTAGCCAGTTAGCCTGCGAGTCTGACACGCAGTTTCCCAACGAGTCTGTTACTAAGTATGTCCACTACTGTCTTCTAGATATACATGTGATGTATATTTACTATGGGTATTAGATTAGCGACTGTCAAATGGATGACTGGAGCTTGGAGTTCATGCACAAACACACGCACCCAAACAACCACACACACAAATTGAGAAGAGTTTATGACTGTATAACAGTAGCTCAGATGGAAAATGTCTAATATGAATCAAACTTTGTAGCTCAGGGCAGAAAGCCTAACCCACATGGAGTCGGTCTGATAGAACCTTAAAGGATGGTGTTAACGTTTTAAAATAAAGAAATTGAGAGGAAATGTGGAAGGAGAGAGGAAGACATTGAGTTAGAAAGGGAAAAAAAACACAATGAGAAAGAAACAGAAAAAAAGAAAGAGGAAGTATGGAGTCAACAAGTTCAGCACAGGTGCAATAGTTTATCTTGAGCCCCACCAAGCCATATGCGTATTCAAGCTAAGATAACTGCTTGTCTGTGCACCGGCATTCCTAAAGATTCTCACATCGATAACAGAAAAAGAGAAAGGGTTGAACTGCGGGTTGGGATGCAACCCGGCTGGTTATTTGACAGCTCAGCAAGGCTGGTGGTGGTAGCATGCGAAGAGAAAGATTTTTGTGTGTATGTGTGTGCGTGCGTGATGGGAAAAGGGGAAGGCAGTGGCTGTGCATGGGGGGCAGCGGCGTTACAGAAGGCACGGAGGATCGCATTGCGTTCACCCCACCTGACCCTGTCCGTCCCGTGGTGGATTTATGGGTGACGATGGCGGGTGACGAGGGGGTGGACTACAAACCTCCACAGGCCTTCATCAGTGTCAATCATCTCTCCCTCTTTTCAACAGATTACAGGCTGTTTGGAACATGGCGGCTTGCGCGAATGGGGAAATGATGTGAGAAAACGATAAGGAAGCAAGTGTGAAGGAGAGAGGAAGAGAGAGAGAGAGAGAGATAGAGAGAAAGTATGACAGTTAGAAGGAAAGAGAAAGGCAGAGAGAGAGAGAGAGAGGGACAGAGAGAGAGAAAATGGGCGGAATGAAGGGAGAGAGAGAGAGAGAGAGAGAGAGAGAGAGAGAGAGAGAGAGAGAGAGAGAGAGAGAGAGAGAGAAAATGGGCGGAAGGAAGGGAGAGAGAGAGAGGTAGATGGTGAAAGAGGGAAAGAGAGAGAGAGAGAGAGAGAGAGAGAGAGAGAGAGAGAGAGAGAGAGAGAGAGAGAGAGA